>NC_134804.1:4612936-4685436 GCF_046742065.1 Oratosquilla oratoria | reverse complement strand
CCACCAGCTTCCTCAATCCCTCCTCTGACCCTGCCACAAGCGCAGTGTCGTCTGCAAACAACAGCTGGCTCACCTCCCACTTTTCTCCATTTTCTTTAACCATCTCCAATCCCTGACTCACTACCCTAGCATTCACCTCTCGCACCACCCCATCCATGTATAAGTTGAACAGCCAGGGCGACATAACGCATCCTTGACGAAGTCCCACCTTTACTTCAAACCACTCACTCTCTCCATTTCCAATCCTAACACATGCTCTACTACTCACATAAAAACTCTTGACAGCTCCCAAAAGCTTTCCTCCTATCCCATAAATCTGCATAACCTCCCACAGTGCCTTTCTGTCTACCCTATCATAAGCCTTTTCCAGATCCATAAAAGCCCAAAAAACATCCTTCCCCTTTCCTATAGCTTTCTCACATATCTGTCTTACCACAAAGATCTGATCTACACAACCTCTACCCGTCCTAAATCCACACTGTTCCTCACCAATTACTCCTTCTGTTCCTCTCCTAATCCTCTCAATTAAGATTCCCCCATAAGCCTTCCCTACTACACTCAACAGGCTAATCCCTCTGAAATTACTACATTCACACTTGTCCCCTTTTCCCTTGTAAAGAGGAATTATACAGGCACTACTCCAGTCCTCCGGTACTCTACCCTCTCTCCAGCAAACATTAAATAATCTCACCAACCAGTCCACCATCACTGAACCTCCCTTTTTCAGACATTCTGCATGACATCCATCCAGACCAGGTGCCTTACCTGCTTTCATCATCTTTACAACTGCCTTCACCTCATCCTTCCTTATTTCTCCTCCATTCTCCTCACTCATCACTCTCATTTTTCTTCGTATTTCCCACTGCAGCTATCTTTCCTTCCCTATCCTCCTTCACATTCAGCAACTCCCTAAAATATTCTGCCCATCTTCCCCTCACTGCCATCTCTTCCATTATCAACTCTCCATCTGTACCTTTTACCTTTTCTTCCCTACTTGATTCGCCTCCTCTTCCTCTCTTAATTTCTTTCCAAAACATCTTTTTATTACTTTCAAAATTTTCTGTCATACTCCTACCCCATTTCACATCTGCTCTCCTCTTTGCCTCCTTTATCTTTTGCTTTACTTCTCTTTTCTTTTCTTTGTACGTCTCATATGACTCCCCTGTCCTTTTTTGTAACCAATCTGTGAATGCTCGCTTCTTCTCTTCTACAACCTTCTTTGTTTCCTCATCCCACCATTCACTACCCTTTCTTCTATTTCCCCCTGTCCTTCTTGTTCCACACACCATCCTTGCACACTTTAAGACTCCCTCCTTGAACCATCCCCAGTCCTCCTCCACACCCATCTCTGCTCTATCCTTTACTCCCTCCCACTCCTCCTTCAGCTTCTTTTCGTACTCCTTATATAAAATATTATAGTTCCTGTCTATATATATGAATATATAATATGATATATAATATATATATAATATATAAAATATTATAGTTCCTGTCTTCCTTGGCGTTTCACAGTTTTCTTCAGTGTTTCACAAAGAGAAAACGGACCCAGCCTAATGACGTCAGAAGCTGCGCACAATAATTCAAACGGTCTGACCTTATTTATTCAGATCTTGCTCTGAGTGTTATGGTATAGCTTAATCGAGTTATCGGTTAACGGAGCCTTAACAGTAGCAGAATGTTTGCCGGTAAGCTACCGTTAAGGTTGTTACCGATAAAGCCGGTAACTTTACCGGTAGCTGCCCACCACTACTATACATGTATTAGTAAGCCTCCTCTGGAATATAATCAGCTGACCTCCAAGGGGAAGTTTGACGCTGGTGAGTGCGCTCCCCTCCTGCATGTTCACTAATGATGTTGAACTTCGGGGCTGGGTTGTTCAAAACAAATTTTTGCAATATCTTGGCGTTAAATCTATCTTGACATTAAACGTCATGGTAACACAGAGCGTTACCATGACATTTAACATTAAGATAAACTAACGCCAGAATTAGTTTTTTGAACAACCCAACCCTAGCCTCTAAATACTTGTGAGAAACAGTCATACATGATCAAGGCTGGGCCCGGCTTGGGGAGGGGTACTCATGCGCCAGGTAACTATCAGGTGAGGCATGTGGATGTCAACGGATGTCCGTCTCCAAGACCATGAAGACAAAAGCTGGCCTGCACCCTAGACGAATTGTGGCCAACATGTTTAAATCATTCTAAAAGAGCATGGCCTATATTCCAATTTTGTACACTCTAAAAACCAAGTGTTATATTGACACCTCCAGGTTTTCGAGAAGGGACAACACTTGTAGAAGTGTTATTGATGTAACATATAATGACACCTCCAACTGTTCGAGCAAGGACAACACTTGTACAAGTGTTCTGGATGTAACACTTGGTTTTTAGAGTGTACAACTTTCATTCTTCGTTGCTTTTTGGAGTATCACTCCAGAATTTGGGAATTCCCCAATGTAATGGACTATAATAGCATACGCCTCTCACGCCATCACCACTGAAAGCACAAGAATCCGTCAACAGAGAGGAGAGGGGTGTAAGGGTCAGGGTTAAGATTAGAGGGGGTTAATACTGATGCACTCTCAATACATAGGAGTCTGTGCATCAAAGTGCATCAGCATTAACCTCCTCTAACCTTAACTGTAACCCTTACACCCCTCTCCTCTCTGTTGACATCAGCGACTGAAAGAGTGAAAGGGGAGTGGACTTCTAGGGCGGGCGAAACAACTTATTGATCATGATTTATCTATATTAATTTAGACTATAAAAACAGAGCTCTTAACTAACTAATAAAAATAAACGCTTTCGAAACCGTGCCCAGATGACGATTCAAGTTTGTGTGGACGTGCCCGGTATAAGGAATTTTTCATGTGCGGTTGTACCCCAATCGTGGTCAAGGTTGAACGTTGGACACAATGCCTCTGCCCGTAGCAGCTTGGTTGAAAGGACGTAATATGCATTATTGGAATTGGGTTGCGGATGAAAAGAAAATCAGTAAGATGGAGATCAATATGTCAGTGTCTTTAAAAGGTTTGTTACGGAAACTATATTGGAAATCATCAATCACACAAATGATCGAAAAAAGCTTCGAGAAACATACGCGAGTATGTTGGTGTTTTCAGATTTGGAGGATCAGTCTATGATTTGGAGTGAGACTAAGGACCTTTTTCAAGTGATTTCCTTCATCAGTCCGGTTTGGAAGACTATAACGATAAGATTTATCTCGATGCTCTTGGCGATATACAGGAACACGTTTGGAACTGTGGAGGAAAAGATATCACAGAGTATGGGCTGCCCAAGAGTAGAAACCGGGAAAAGTCGAGCAACGTCATTCGCCGGAAACGGTCGTACAACAAAGAAAAACTCTTGAAGGAAGTTAACGATAAGTTGACTATCATGAACATTAAACAGAGGCATTGTTACGATGTCATAATGTTAAGAATAAAGAACGCTAATAAGAGCATGAATAATGGGGTGTTTTTGAATGCTCCAGGTAGCACCGGTGAGTCATTTGTGCTTAACACTTTATTGGACTCTGTCCGTTCCATGGGGAAGATAGCTTTGGCTGTAACTTCTTCTGGGATTGCTGCTACTGTTTTGCACTGTGGCAGAACAGCTCATAACATGTTCAAGATACCCCTAATGGAATACAATGAAGTGAGAACATGTGGCATCAAGAAGAATACCGATTTAGCACAGCTTATGAATATGACATCATTGATAGTCTGGGATGAAGTTGTTATGGCAAACAAGAACACTTTGGAGGCATTGGGTATCAATTTGAGAGACATAACCGGTAACGACGCTTTCATGGGAGGAATAGTGTTTGTGTGTGCTGGGGACTTCAGGCAAATCTTACCTGTCATTCGAGGTGGTGGAAAGGATGACGAACTTGGGTATTGCATCAAGTCAAGTGGGTTTGGGGAAGACCTCATCAAAATCGAACTTACCGAAAATATTTCTTTGTCGCGGCTTGTGCCGCTTAAATTGTTTTTATCGGCTTAAGAAACCTGCACAGCGAAGCTATAGCGATAATCCCAATACCACACTCCTGGTCATATGGCCACTTACCGAAGGTTGAGTGTGGTTGGAATTTTCCGCCAGAATCATCAGAAATTTAAAATTCCCGGCTCTGTGCAGGCATGCGCATTGTCGACCCCACCTCCCCCTCCCTTCTTAGCCGGCTCGCCTGAGTCGTCACTTCAATGAGAAATGAAGGCTTCGACTGTGGGAGGAGGGAGGGACCCTAAATCTGTGCAGGTTTCTTAAGCCGATAAAAACAATTTAAGCGGCACGAGCCGCGACAAAGAAATATTATCGGCTGAAAGAAACCTGCACAGCGAAGCTATGCATGAGACGAGGGCAGGTGGGAGGAGAGGTGAAGCCAGATTCAAACCGTTATTACGTGTGTCTTTCCTATGGGAGACTTATTCATTTCATCACTCAGTAGAGGAAAAGAAACGTCAAGTACCCACACCGAAGAAACATGCACAACATTGCACTGTTCACACAATGCGTAAATTATACGAAAATCGTATCCTATTCAGCGGTTCCTGGGCCCCTCCCCACTCCTCGGTCTCCCTTTGCCCCCTCAACCCCCCCCTTTTTTTTTTTTT
The DNA here is from genome assembly GCF_046742065.1 of Oratosquilla oratoria. Taxonomy (NCBI): domain Eukaryota; kingdom Metazoa; phylum Arthropoda; class Malacostraca; order Stomatopoda; family Squillidae; genus Oratosquilla; species Oratosquilla oratoria. The sequence continues at coordinate 4,680,820 of NC_134804.1, read as the reverse complement.
TTTTTTTTTAGATGAGTGGGGTGGAGCCGTTCCCATGGCGACACATGGGACAGGGGCGACCGAGTGGTGGAGACACCGTGTCCCCAAGGGATTCATCGATGTCCAGCCCCTAGGTCCCGCACCCGCTCCAGAGTGGGTGCGGAGAAACGCCAGCAATGCCACGAAGTCCCTGATGCTGTGGGCGTGCGTGGCATGGCCCGGGTCCTCCAAAATTCGGCAAAGCAGGTGCGCCCAGGACCTCGGGGCTAGGGGAATCCTAAATTTCGAGTTGTAGAAGAAATGATCCTCAGAAATCTCTTCCGTGTGCTCCACGTAGTCTTCGAACGCACGGACCGGGCGCAGCGGTTGTGGGCGTCCTCCCTCCCGGAAGAATTGTATTCTGAGAGGGCCAATCATGTCATCCGCTCGGCCGTTTCTGGCCAGGAATGTTGGTGATGGAGAGAGGGTTAGGGCCGAGCTGTCCTCCTCCAGTTTGGAGAAGGACGGGTGGTGGGTGATTGCCGCCAGCTGTGAAGCCCTGTAGTCCGTAGTCAAGGCGAACAGAAAGACGACACGTTGAGGGAATTGTTCTTCCTCCATAATGGCCTTTTCGAACGCCAGGTACTGCAGAAGACGATGCAAGGGCCAGGCCAGGACCGGTTGATGTCTCGGCTCTCTCGAGGCGCTGATCCCCTTCATTAGGAGGGTTCGCGCCCTCTGTGGCACTCGGATGTTCATGCCAAAGCGTAGCGGATCAGTGAGAGCTGTATAGTGAGGCAAGATAGTCGCCGGTGCCCTGTTGGTGGAGTCAGCCAGCCAAGTTAGGAAGTCCAGAACCGTGCTGGCGGAGATGGTCACCATCGTGTGTCTCCGAAGGCAGTTCCGAAATCTCCGTCCGCAGGACCCACACTGCCGCACTGAGGACGGAAGGTGAGCTCTGAGCATCTTGTCTGCTGCCTCTGTAGAGAAGAGTTGGCTGAGAGCTCCCCGTAGAAACTCCAAGTATCAAGTTGGAGTGACGCTTGGAGAGGTGCGGTAAGGTTGTTGGCTGGGCAGGCTGACCCCAGTAGAAGAGGAGAAGGGCCCCATCTCATTAGCTCCCCGAACCACGGCTGGGTTGGCCAGTAAGGAGCTATCAGGAGGACCTGACCCTTGAAGGACCTGAGGGTCTGTATCACCTTCAGGAGGACCGGTGTCGCTGGAGGAGGAAAATGAATACGTACTTCCAGCTGTTCCAGTCCTCTGTGAAGGCGTCTGGGCCTCCTGTGCGTGTCCTTTGGATGCAGGTGAGGTAGAGGGGGAGCTGGGTCGTGTTTGGGGAGGCAAACAGGTCCATCTCTGGGGTGCCGTAGCGGAGGGAGAGCGACTCGAACACTTGTGGGCGTAGTTGCAACACCACGGAGGTCTCCTGAAACCTGGATAGAGCATCCGCTCAGTCGTTCTCCCGGCCCGGAACATACTTCGCCGAGAGTGATATGGCCCTGCGTGATGCCTCGGCGAAGATGTCTTCCGACAGGGCTAGGAGTGGACCTGGTCGGGCCGTACCTTGCCTCTGCACGCACTGTACTGCCGTCACATTGTCTATGTCCAAGCGGACGCTCATGCAGGAGAATTCGGGGTGTCGCTCGAGTCATTCTTTCACCACTATCAGCTCCCGAAGGTTGATGTGTAGTGACCTTCTATCTTCCGACCATCCCCGGCAAGCTTGATGTCTCGTTTTTCCTGGGCCTTTTTTGGTATGGTAAAGAGAATCAAATTAGTAGGGCAATGTGGATCCCGATCCCCGGAGGGTGTAGTGAAGTCACAAAATCGATTGTAGAGCGTATAACAACATACATGCGAGGCCGAGGTCGTTTCCGAGCGACCTCGTCCGTGGGCGTTAGTCAAGAGGCTTCGTCCTGGGTGAAGACGTTCCCTGAGCGTCTGCCGCTAAGACGGGCCTGGACCCTTGGTGTGCCGTTACGAGCAGTAACGGGGCTTTTTTTTTATAATTCCGTGTATCTCCATGTTTACATATTTTTTGTCGTAAGGCTCGTTTCCCCTCGGAAGGGGTTTTCAATTTTGTTTTTTGTAATGCTTTAATTTTAAGTGTATTTCGAACAGAGACCTCCTCTGTTCGAAATCCCACCTTTGTAAGTTGTCTGCAAGCTATGTCGCAAGATAACATCGCATTATTTGTACAATGTTCACTTTAAGAATTAGAATTAAGAAGGTGTGTAAGACCGGTTGCCGTTTGTGATGTCACGTCACGCATCTAGGCGCCAGTCTGGTTCGAAACTCGAAAGGTGTACACACCCCTCTTGTAGCCAACTCAGTAAGTTGTAAAACCCTTTATATTTTAGGTTTAGAGTGTACTAGTGGATCCTTTGTAATATTTTATATCATGTGTAGCTTTTAGCCTTTAGTAACTACAGTCCCATGTCCAGTTTTCATCATTTCACCGTAACTATCGAAATTCCTTTGGGTCCATCCTGCGTGATGGATCGGATCTGCAATAAAGTGGCATCGAACATTCCCGTGAATAAATAACCTTCCGTCCCAAGTCTGTCTACGTCACGGATGCTATGATGCTGATTGTCCATTTGATCTGCGCAGTCCCCAGTTCGCTGCGCCATACTCGGTATGTATCCAACTCACCCCAAGTCTTCCCGCGGGAAGTCCTCGAAGCCCGTGGCGAGCGTCCTCATCCAAGAGTGTGCTATGGCAGTTTGTGACGTCTCATCACCCACAAGCTGACTTCCATATGTTTAGTACCTAGTGACATCATGTGATTATACTGTGACGTCACCGGATTTAATCATGGCGTCATAGGATCGCCTCGTGACGTCACAGGGACACAAACTGACGTCATAGGACTACATCGTGACATCATTTTATCACATAATGACGTCATCTTATCACACCGTGACATCACTTTATCGCATATTGATGTTACCTGATCACATCGTGAACAATTATCACATCGTGGCATCATGTAATCATATCGTGACACCAACAAAATTACGTCACAGGACCCCTATCGTGACGTCATATGTTTTCATTGTAATTCCACTGGACCATACAGTAATGTTACAGAATTAGTGATGTCACATGGTCACATCGTGATGCCACAGGGTTACATTACGACGTCACAGGGTCACATTATGATGTCACAGCATCACGTGACGTCACAGGATCACATCACGGCGTCATAGGATCACATCGTGATATCACAGAAACACATCGTGAAATCCAAGAATCATATAGTGACTTTAAAGGATCACTGACGTCACAGGATCACATTGTGATATAGCGAGGTGTCATTTCCTGGGTGCCTGGACAGCCTAGTAGGGCGGAGTCCAGATCGAGACGTCAAATGATGTCATTCAGGTGATGAGAGGACCCCGTACTGAAGAGCGTTTCCACCAGGTGAGACCCCCTCTTTGCTGAATAAAATCCCTCGCCGCTACACAAGGGGGATGTATGTAAGGTCATACCATGAGAAGGGGCGGATCTCGTAAGAGTCCGTCGTGGTAGGAGGATAAGGTAAAGATGAACGGAGGTGGTCCTCCACCCCGTCCCCCAACCCGACGGTCGTCTGATTAGGGGGTGGAGTCCTCATGAGAGGGGCCTTTCAGTCCTATACCCGCCGTCGGCGTGGAGGGGTGGAGGGAAGGACCAGGAAGGAGTGTGGGAGGGGGGCCCGAAGCCGGAGGCTCGTTAGAAGGCTGCTCTGGAGGGGGGGGCCTGAAAGGCCGGATAGCGAGATAGGGCAGAGTCGAAGATGGGGCCTATCAGGGACGGAAGGAGGGTGGTGCCGTGACCGGGATGTGGAGGGTGTGGACGAGCTGAGCGTCCTAGGCCTCTTGGGAGAGATAGAACTCTTTCTCGAGCGCGACTTCCTGTTGGGTCTACGTGAGCGGCTCCGGGAGGAAGGTGGGCTCACGGACCCGCCCGAAAAGGCAAGCCGAAAGGTGTTAGAGGGCCAAGGCCTGAGTCTTGGCTTTGGCCTTGGCCTGGGCTCTGGCTTCGGCCTGGGCTTCGGCCTGGGCCTGAGCATGGGCCTGTGCCTGGTCCTGGGCTTCGACCTGGGCCCGGGCCTGGGCCTGGGTCTGGGGCCTCGGCTTCGGCCTGTGCCCTAGCCTGGTGCTTGGCCTCGGCCTGGGGCTGCCGAGAGGCCTGATGACTCTCGGGGGTGCCACCCTCCGTACCATAAGACACGTCCCCCTGTCCTCCGAGAGGAACCGGGTTGTTTACCAGGGACAACTCGGAGACGGGGACGGATTGCGAGCGTATAAGGTCAAAGTCTACGCCTAGGGCCTGACGAAGCAAGCCGTGAGGCGTTAGAGGACCACTGATGGTCGGAGGTATGGGGCTGCCGAGAGGCCTGATGATCCTCGGGGGCGTACCCTCCGTACCATAAGACACGTCCCCCACGGACGACCCGAAGACGTATGGGGAACGGATTACGAGTGGAAAAGGTCAAAGTCTACGCCTAGGGCCTGACGATGCAAGGCGTGAGGCGTTAGAGGACCATTGATGGTCGGAGGTATGGGGCTACCGAGAGGCCTGATGACCCTCGGGGGCGCTACCCTCCGTACCATAAGACACGTCCCCCTATCCTCCGAGAGGCCCGGGTTCTTACCACGGACGACCCGAAGACGCATGGAGAACAGATTACGAGTGGCAAAGGTCAAAGTCTACGCCTAGGGCCTGACGATGCAAGCCGTGAGGCGTTAGAGGACCATTGATGGTCGGAGGTATGGGGCTGCCGAGAGGCCCGATGACCCTCGGGGGTGCCACCATCCGTACCATAAGACACGTCCCCCTGTCCTCCGAGAGGACCCGGGTTGTTTACCAGGGACGACTCGGACACGGGGACAGATTGGGAGCGTATAAGGTCAAAGTCTACGCCTAGGACCTGACGATGCAAGCCGTGAGGCGTTAGAGGACCATTGATGGTCGGAGGTATGGGGCTACCGAGAGGCCTGATGACCCTCGGGGGTGCCACCCTCCTTACCATAAGACACGTCCCCCTGTCCTCCGAGAGGACCCGGGTTGTTTACCAGGGACGACTCGGAGACGGGGACGGATTACGAGCGTATAAGGTCAAAGTCTACGCCTAGGGCCTGACAATGCAAGCCGTGAGGCGTTAGAGGACCATTGATGGTCGGAGGTATGGGGCTCCCGAGAGACCTGATGACCCTCGGGGGTGCCACCCTCCGTACCATAAGACACGTCCCCCTGTCCTCCGAGAGGAACCGGGTTGTTTACCAGGGACGACTCGGAGACGGGGACGGATTGCGAGCGTATAAGGTCAAAGTCTACGCCTAGGGCCTGACGATGCAAGCCGTGAGGCGTTAGAGGACCATTGATGGTCGGAGGTATGGGGCTGCCGATAGGCCTGATGACCCTCGGGGGCGCCACCCTCCGTATTATAAGACACGTCCCCCTATCCTCCGAGAGGCCCGGGTTCTTACCACGGACGACCCGAAGACGTATGGGGAACGGATTACGAGTGGAAAAGGTCAAAGTCTACGCCTAGAACCTGACGATGCAAGCCGTGAGGCGTTAGAGGACCATTGATGGTCGGAGGTATGTGGCTACCGAGATGCCCGATGACCCTCGGGGGTGCCACCCTTCGTACCATAAGACACGTCCCCCTGTCCTCCTAGAGGCCTGGGTTCTTACCACGGACGACACGAAGACGTATGGGGAACGGATTACGAGTGGAAAAGGTCAAAGTCTACGCCTAGGGCCTGACGATGCAAGCCGTGAGGCGTTAGAGGACCATTGATGGTCGGAGGTATGGGGCTGCCGAGAGGCCTGATGACCCTCGGGGGTGTCACCCTCCGTACCATAAGACACGTCCCCCTGTCCTCCGAGAGGACCCGGGTTGTTTACCAGGGACGACTCGGAGACGGGGACGGATTGGGAGCGTATAAGGTCAAAGTCTACGCCTAGGGCCTGACGATGCAAGCCGTGAGGCGTTAGAGGACCATTGATGGTCGGAGGTATGGGACTACCGAGAGGCCTGATGACCCTCGGGGGTGCCACCCTTCGTACCATAAGACACGTCCCCCTGTCCTCCGAGAGGACCCGGGTTGTTTACCAGGGACGACTCGGAGACGGGGACGGATTGCGAGCGTATAAGGTCAAAGTCTACGCCTAGGGCCTGACGATGCAAGCCGTGAGGCGTTAGAGGACCATTGATGGTCGGAGGTATGGGGCTGCCGAGAGGCCTGATGACCCTCGGGGGTGCCACCCTCCGTACCATAAGACACGTCCCCCTGTCCTCCGAGAGGACCCGGGTTGTTTACCAGGGACGACTCGGACACGGGGACAGATTGCGAGCGTATAAGGTCAAAATCTACGCCTAGGACCTGACGATGCAAGCCGTGAGGCGTTAGAGGACCATTGATGGTCGGAGGTATGGGGCTGCCGAGAGACCTGATGACCCTCGGGGGTGCCACCCTTCGTACCATAAGACACGTCCCCCTGTCCTCCGAGAGGACCCGGGTTGTTTACCAGGGACGACTCGGAGACGGGGACAGATTGCGAGCGTATAAGGTCAAAATCTACGCCTAGGGCCTGACGATGCAAACCGTGAGGCGTTAGAGGACCACTGATGGTCGGAGGTATGGGGCCGCCGAGAGGCCAGACGACTCCCGGGGGTGCCCCCCTCCGCACCACCAGACTCGCAGCAATGGGCACAAACCCGACCAAATAGATTTAAGAAGGCAACAACTGGTTCACTAATAGGGTGGTCGAAGAATGGGACAAACCGGCAACCATGCAGAAAGCGCTGAAACTATCAGTTGATTAACAAGCAGGAAACAGACTCACCGGCAAAAAACCAAAGACCGGCAGCGGGTATACAGCTCAGTCCGTTTCCGCGCTAGAAGTGACAACTCAGGCGAGCCGGCTAAGAAGGGAGGGGGAGGTGGGGTCGACAATGCGCATGCCTGCACAGAGCCGGGAATTTTAAATTTCTGATGATTCTGGCGGAAAATTCCAACCACACTCAACCTTCGGTAAGTGGCCATATGACCAGGAGTGTGGTATGGGATTATCGCTATAGCTTCGCTGTGCAGGTTTCTTTCAGCCTATAATGTGAGGCTGAAAACTACAGACCAAGAAAACAAGAAATTTGCACGATCCTTACTGTTGTTGGGGCAGGGACATAGTGGCCCTACTAAACTGCCAAAAAAAAATTCGGAATGATGACTCGGAGTCGGGAAGAATTAATTGGTCAATTTTACGGGGGTCTCTCTGATAATGTTCTTAACGAACGTTTTTTGGAGAGTCGGGTGATAGTAAGCCCTACAAATAACGACGTAGACGCAGCCCACGACATTGTGTATGACATGTTTGAAGGAAGGGAGAAAACATTCCTAAGTATTGATACTCCGATTGAAATAGGTTCGGATATACAGACCTCTGTTTTAAATGCCATAGACACACCTTCTAATCCTTTGCATAAATTGCGGGTTAAGGTTGGTTGCGTGGTAATGGTTATGAGAAACGATACTCCTTCCAAGTTGTGTAATGGTACGCGATTGATGGTCACCAACTTTGAAAAGAACACTATCGTTGGCAAGATTCTAGGGGGAACGTATTCAGGAGAACAGACCGTAATCCCCAGGATAACACTCGAGTCCACGGATTCAAGTATCCCCTTCAAGCGCAAGCAGTTCCCTGTCAAGTTGAGTTTTGCCATGACAATTAACAAGTCGCAAGGGCAAACATTTGAAAAATGTGGACTCTTGCTAGATGGCACCCAGTGCTTCGCACATGGACAATTGTACGTTGCGTGTTCCCGTGTTACGAGTTGGGGCTCACTATACTACTATACTGGGTGGAAGAAGGTTAAAGACAGTAAATGTCGAAGACTGCCTACCAACGTAGTATATAAAGAACATAAGAACATAAGAAATAAAGGAGACTGCAAAAGACCATAAGGCCTACACTAGGCAGCTCCGTATCCATCACCACCTGTCATCCCCATCCATAAAGTTGTCTAATCGTTTTTCAAAACAACTGATAGTTTCAGGGCTTACTACATGGTTACTAAGTTTATTCCATTCATCGACCACCCTATTAGTAAACCAATTCTTGCCTATTTCCTTCTTAAATCTAAATTTGTCCAGTTTGTACCCATTACTGCGAGTCCTGCCCTGTTGTTTTATTATGATGACCTTGTTTGCATCACCCTTGTTATAGCCTTTGATCCACTTGAACACTTCTATTAGATCACCCCGCACTCTGCGTCTTTCCAGAGAGTGTAAGTTTAGGTGCCTAAGCCTCTTTTCGTAAGGCAAATTTCCGAGTCCTTGTATCATTTTGGTCATTCTTCTCTGTACTGATTCTAATGAATTTACGTCCATTCTGTAGGACGGAGACCAAAACTGTACCGCATAGTCAAGGATGGGTCTAACTATCGCTAGGTAGAGTTTAATAATTACCTCTGCACTTCTATTCGTTAGCGTCCTAGCAATGAAGCCTAATGCTCTGTTAGCTGTATTTCTGGCGCTAATACACTGCTTCCTGGTTTTAAGGTCCGGACTCACCAGAACTCCCAAGTCCCTCTCGCACTCAGATTTTTCTAAAAACGTGTTATCTAAGTTGTATCTATTTTCGGGGTTGTGTAGCCCTACGTTTAACACGCTACACTTAGAGATATTGAAGTTCATTTGCCACTTCACCGACCATGTTCACAGCTTATTAAGGTCATCCTGCAGAATCTGGGCGTCGTCTCCTGACCTAATTAGGCGTCCTATTTCAGTGTCGTCCGCAAACTTTCTAACATCACTATTTAACCCTTCGTCTAAGTCGTTTATATACATAATGAACAACAAGGGACCCAAAACCGAGCCCTGGGGAACCCCGCTAGTAACATTGCCCCACCTAGATTTTATTCCATTTATGGTGACCCGTTGCTTTCTGTTACTAATCCAAGCTCTAATCCATTCTAACACTTTTCCTCCTATGCCATGGGCTTTGATTTTATTTAGTAGTCTCTGGTGTGGCACTTTGTCGAACGCTTTGCTAAAGTCAAGGTAAATAACATCGTAATTTTCATTGTTGTCTGCCGCCTTATATACCTTAGTGTAAAAGGATAGAAGATTAGTCACACATGACTTACCCTTGGAGAAACCATGCTGTGAAACACGAATTAAATTATGCCCTTCAATGTGTTCTCTGAGTCTATTTACTATTATTGATTCAAGCATTTTTCCTATAACCGATGTCAAACTGATTGGCCTGTAGTTGCATATAGACGATCTATCTCCCTTCTTAAAAACAGGAACAACGTTTGCCTGCCTCCAAGCAGTTGGAACAGAACCAGTGTCTACCGATTTATTGAATATTTCAGTTAACTGGTCGCAGATTTCAAATTTACACTCTTTAAGCATTCTTGGAAAAATTTCGTCTGGACCCGGAGATTTTGTAGCTTTAAGTCTGTCAATCTGCTTGACTACTTCCTCTTTACTAATGCTGATATTAGTTAGACTACTTTCTTCATCCCCTCTGAAAATCGGATCGCAGTCAGGTACTTTATCTAACCTCTCATCAGTAAATACCGATAGAAAATAATTGTTAAACTCCTCACTCATTTTTTCTTCCGATTCAATCATGACATTTTCATTGTTTTTAATTGGTCCTATTCTTTCTTTATTTTTTGTTCTATAGAGGTGAAAGAAACCCTTTGGGTTGGATTTTGCTTGACTGGCAACCTTGATTTCATAATTACGTTTCGCTGAACGTGTATTCCTTTTAACCAGCTTTGCCATTTCGTTATATCTTGATCTAAGGTGTGATTTCCCGTTTTTTCATTTTTACGTAAAGTCGTCTTTTCATTCCGATCTCATGTTTCAATCTGTCCGTCATCCATTTGGGAGTATTACTATATTTTCGTATTGACTTTAGGGGGATAAATGTGTTTTGTCCATTAATAATTAGATCAGTTAGATTGTTATACATGTCATTTAAATTACTGACCTGACTGCTGGGCCCTCGCCCCCAATTGACCTGCCCTGAGGTATGCGTAGTACCCTCTTTGACCCAGACCTGACCTAAGGTATGCTTCTTACCGTCCATGACCCACACCTGACTAGCCCCGCAACGAGAATCAAGAATGTCTGAAACGTCCGCCTGGCTTTTCGTATTCAATTTCAAATAGGTTTTTATATTGTCAAAGCTTGCTTTCCTGAAGTCTGGTACTTTTTATTTTTTCCCAAATAACATTAAATCTTATTTCTTGATGATCGCTAAAGCCTAGACTATCTCCCACTATTACGCTGCTAATTTGGTGCTCATTATTTGTTAGAATTAAGTCCAGGGTATTTTGTCCCCTCGTAGGATCGGTAATCATTTGTTTTAGGAAATTATCCTGCACTACATCTAGGAATTTCTTCGCTTCATGATCTCCTATTAAAGTTTCCCAGTCAATGTTTCTATAGTTAAAATCTCCCATGATTACAACGTTTTTGTACTGGGACGCTCTGTGAATTTCATGAATCAGGAAATCAGTCTGCTCACTGCTGAGGTTAGGAGGTCTATACAAGACGCCAATAATAGCTTTCTTATTCTTGCCTATAATCTCTACCCAAATAGATTCCGTACAGTCCTCTTCCTTAATCGAACTGTTGACAATACAGTTTAAAGTATTTTTAACGAAAAGTGCTACACCTCCCCCATTCCTGCCGACCCAAGATGTCCCAGTAGAGCCCGAACAGCAATCAAGGGTGGTGATCGAACACTCGGACGACGCAGCGATAGCAGAAGAAGAACCTGATCAGTCCATGGTAGTAATCCCTCCAATATCGGAGAAAGAGGCAATCGATATGGTACTCCCAGACTACACTTATGACAGTGAAGAAGATAAGAAACCGACAACCCCTGAAAGTACTGTAAAAGAAGAAATAGAGGCTATGCAACGTAAACTTGAACATAAACTTGACAATATCAACGAGGCTGTAAATTTGCAACGTAAACTTGAACAGTAAACTTGACAATATCAATGAGGCTGTAAATAAGTTGTTGGAGGCATCGGGTGAGGAGCCTACTCAAGAGGGAAGATCGTTGGCACCCAAGAGGAGAAGAGAAGGTGATGAGACAGAAGATGAACCTATAAAGCGTGTGAAGATAGATGATAAGGTTGATTCAGATAAATAAAGCAATCGGTATTAAAAAAAAAAAAAAAAAAAGATGCGCGGAGCGCACTGCGAGCGACCCGCGCAGCGGGTTTTGCCGAAGGCCAAGCACCCCTGGCGTAGCCAGGACTGGCGTAAGCCAGGTGCTTGTTTTTATATATAAAAAAAAAACATTACACAAGAAGCTCTTGATAAAATGATCAAAAGATCAAATTTACCCAGATCTCAGTTCATACAACTTGTCTCATACAGGTTGTTTCATAAAACAAAAACAAAGTTCTCAATTGTTCATCATTCATAATTCAAGTGTTCATAGTGCAGTCTGCCACATCACTTCCCAGTTGGCGCATATATCCTCGCACAAGTTTTCAATAGTTCATAGGCGTTTTTTATTCCTTTCTCGTATTTATCCCAGGCATCGTAGATTCTCCTTTTCGTTTTGGCGTAAGCAGGTCCTTGACAACGTTTCAGCTTCTTAGCGCTAACCAGCTTCAACAGCTTGAACTGGAACCAAGTCGGCTTCGTTGGAAAGGAGGTTGACTTGCGAGCAGAATGGCATGTTAGGGCGTCCTCGAGAGTTTAATCGTCGGTGCCATCCTTCGACATCGTTATTTGTACGAATATGTTATTTAAAAACGGACAAAGATTCTGGAGTGAATACACCCGTGAACCACGTATTCCTGATGTATTCTGTAAGTGATCCGAGGCTAGGCAAATTCCCTTTGACGTCATCAGATTCCAAACGTTCGAACATAGGACGAATGTGTGTAGCTGGCAAAACGGCGAGGCAAACAGTTTACGAATATATTTCTGTGTGGCGTCGTCCTTCATGTATGCTGACTGCAGGCCGACTTCTTGAACCTTTCGCCAAACGGCTTGTATCCAATGAAAAACACAACCTTTCACTTCCACCCCGTTTAAAACGTCAGGAAAGGCCCGCCACATGGCAGCCTCGAAGCAAGATCTAAGAATATAAGGTCTAACCACTTCCGACCGAATTTCGAGGGAGTTGGCGCAGCGGGCCCGTGAACGTCACCTGGCTGCTCAAAGTGGGGTTAGCGGGTCCTATAGCTGTCAGTTGAAGCTGGTCCGTCGTTCAAAAATGACGTTGCCTTCGCTCGCACTGCTCCACGCAATTAGTTATATTCTGACAAATATTATATAAAATATATATATAAAATATTATAGTTCCTGTCCATATGAATATATAATATATATGATATATAATATATATATATATATATTATATATATTATTTATATATATATATATATATTTAATATAAAATATTATAGTTCCTGTCTTCCTTGGCGTTTCACAGTTTTCTTCAGTGTATCACAAAGAGAAAATGGACTCAGCCAAATGACGTCAGAAGCTGCGCAGAAGAATGTAAACGGTCTGACCTGTATATTTAGACCTTGCCTCGAAGTCAACGGCAATCCGTTTCACTTTTGGATAGGTAGGCAGGATCTGCAGAATTTTCTTCATAACCTTTTTATAATCCTATTTGCTTTTGCCAGACATAAAAACGAATAGAAGAGGTAGCTGTTTCTTGTGATCATCACTACGAACGAATGCGTGTATTGTAAATAGCTGCTTGAAGGGGGCGTTAACGAGTTTCAACGTTGAATCTATATACCACGTTTTGGCTTGACTTGAGGGCGAGTTGGGTGGTGTTTGCGAAAACCAAGTGCCGTCGTTTTTTTGGTCGAAACCTCAGTACGGTAAAAGTCATCCGGAATATGCTCCATTGCGAGATCAAAATCTAAAGTCGTAGGATCCTTTGGTCGTTTCTTCTGGCGTCCGTAATTCACATTTCTAGTAAGGTACTCCATTTTTGGAAGTGAGGGCGGGCACGGATTGTCCTCCAGGTTTTCTGTCTGCACTCATTAAAGGAACCGCTAATTTATGATATCAACTCACTATCTCACACTATAGGTGATTAGGTGCGAATGACGTCAATGGTCCATTGTCTGCACTCATTAAAGGAACAGCTAATTTATTATATTAAATCACTACCTCACACTAAAAGTGATAAGGTGCGAGTGACCTTAATGGTCCAATCTTAACAAGGCGTTGAACCTCCCCTTCCTAACATTGTTATAATTTTTTTACACATTGATATTTCTGGACGATCTTGACACACACACCCCAGAACCATAGAAAGATTGACGCCATTTTGCCCCCCCCCAAAACAAAAGTTTCCTACCCCCCCCCCAATAATTCAATCCTAACAAGGCGTTGACCCCGTTCTTGACTCCCTCCCCCTTCCTAACATTGTTATAACTGTTTTACACATTGATATTTATGGACGCTCTTGACCCCTCCCCACCCAGAACCATAGAAACATTGACGTCATTTTGGCAAAAAAGAAAAAAAAATCATACCCCTCCCCCCCACAATTCAATCCTAACAAGGCGTTGACCCCCTCCCCCTTCCTAATGGACGATCTAGAGCTCCCCATCCTAGAAGTAACATACAAACACTGACGCCATTTTGACCCAAAAATCGAATGTTTCATAAGTATCCCCCCCCCAACCAAAGGCCTGATCCCTCCTCGCCCTCCCCCCCCCCCAAAAAAAAAGAAACGCAGTGAAGACGCCACATTTTTGTAATCGACCCTACATCCTTAGCTGCGTGCCCCCCAATCACTATGCCACTGGTATCTGTAACCCCCACATTCAATGGATTGGTCCATGTGCAAATTTTCATCAGTGTTGCAAAAACATAACTTCACACAAATACATTTCTATTTCATTAATAACTAGTAAGTAAAAAAAAAAAAAATGATAAGTTACTTTATTGAAATCCAAGGACGTTTTGATCCGAGGACGTTTTGGACCGGGGATGTTTTGACCCGGGGACGATTTGACCGGTAATCGGTAACCGGCAAGACCGATAGTAGCCCCCTTAAGGCTGGCTTTCCATGTGAGCGTTTCAACGCGCGATGTGTCACTTTTCTTTTTGTTCACAGGCGTTCAATAAAGTTGACGAAAGAATCACGCTTGGAACAAAAGGGAAAGTGACCGTATCGCGCGCTGAAACGCTCACGTTAAGCCAGCCTAATCTAGTGAACTCGGCCCAACATTGAGGTGATTTCGGCCCGGATAACATTTGGCCGAAATCACCGGTGTGTGTGTGTGTGTAATTTGGGAATTAAATTCCCACGGTCTTTTAGGGTGAGCCCGTTTGGAGGGTGATTTTAAATTATGAGTGTGTGTGGGTTTAACCACACACACTCATACATTCACAAGATGTGCATACGTATGAGATACACGCATGCACATCTCGGTGAATGCACCCTTTCTAATATGATCGATGTTCGATGTATGCAATGGATATGTGTTTATAGAGCCCTAGTGCGTATGCGCAACTGATTTCTGCTGAGAGAGACGACAACATCGACTTCGTGTCTTTGGCGCGCCACTTCTGCTGCGGCGTCGGCTAGCTCATTTCCTGGGACGCCCACATGGCTCGGCACCCAGTTGAGCGTAACACTCCTGCCTTGCTGGTGTAGCTTCAGCAGGAGTGCTAGGATGGAGGTCAGTAGGCGTACATTGTCGCTGGGCTTGTATCTAAGCTCCCTAGCAGAGACTTTAAATCCGTGTGGATCACCACAGGACCAGTTCGTGATATTAGAGCATGCTCTAACGCTCCTTGGACCGCTATGGCCTCAGCTTGGAGAGTGGACGCATGATCAGATACTCTCCTGCCGAAGGTCAAACCATCCGTCACGAAAGCAGCCCCCGCACTACGGGGCCTGTTGGGGTCTACGGAGCCATCCGTGTAATAGACCTCCATTCCAGGTTCCGACAGTGCGCGGATGCCTTGTAGGGCCTGCGCCCGTACTCTTTCCTGATCACATAACTTCTTCTTACTGGGAAGCTTTGTGACAATGAAGGTTGCAGATATCGACAGCCATGGTGGTGGGGACTTGAACTCTGGGTGTGGAGAGTCCCTACCCTTCTCAAGGAGAACGCTGGTGAGCCTGAAGGAGTCCAGGAGCCCAGTCGCCTGAGATAGCCAGGTATCGGAATGGATAAGAGTATCCACCCGTCCCAGAGCTATCACAAGGCTCTGACTCAGCTCAGTTATCCTGGGGCTCTGGACTATCTTGGCAAGACCCGTGATGCTAATGAAGGCAATGAAGCCTCCATCTGGAGGTTAATAATCTTAGTCCCATGTTGAGCTCCTAGGATAATCCTTGCTGCGGCATTTTGGCAAGGCTCCAGGTCTTCAAGCTTGGCAGTCGCCACATTTATGAGAGCTGGGACAGCGTAGTCCACCAAACTGTGGACTGCTTGCACATAAAACGTGCAAAGGACCTGATGCGTGGCACCAAGTGCCTTCCCCGTCATTGCTAAATGTGGTTCTTGCCTTCAGTCTCTCCTTGAGATAGGCTAGTTCCTTCTGAAAGGTGAGCCTCCCATCAATCCAGATCCCCAGGTACTGAAACTGGTGGACCCAGTCCAGCCTAAGGTCCTGGATGGTGAGGTGCTCCCCCTCTTTCCAGAGTCTTAATGCTATGGCCTTCGATTTTGTAGGGGAGATCTTTAACCCTAACCTGCAACACTCCGTCGCTACAGTGCTCAAGCATCGCTGGGCCCTGCTAAAGCACCGCCGTTTCCCAGTAATTATGAGCGCAATGTCATCTGCATAAGAGATAACCTTGCACCCATTGGGTAGAGGTAGTTCCAGAATGTTGGAGACGAGCACATTGAACAGAGTGGGGCTGAGGACCCCCCTGAGGAGTGCCATTCTCCAGCATTCTGGCCTCTGATATGTGACCCTGAAATCTTACTTTCGCAGACCGGTGACTAAGATAGTCAGCAATCCAAGAAAGCAGCTTGCCTTTTACACCCTTGCGGGCAAAGGTGTCCAATATCACAAGTGGACTGGCCAGCTCAAACGACTTTTCCAAATCCAAAAAGACCACGATGGACGGTGTGCCACTAACAGCATTGAGGAGTGTTGCTATACTGTTTGCTGTGCCAGTGCCCTTGCAGTAAGCATGTACATGCTCATGCATTGGGCCCAGTTTCCACAGCAGCCTGTTTAACACCATCCTCTCCGCTGTCTTCCCCATGCAGCTTGTCAGGCTGATGGGACGATAAGCATCAGGTTCTTTTAGCTTTGGAATTGGCGTTATGATTGCCGTCTTCCAGGCTGTTGGTAGCTTGCCAGTCCTCCAAGACTCGTTTATCATCCTTAGAAGTGCCTCGTCACCCGCTGGCCCAAGATGGGTCAGCATGGAATAGGTAATGAGGGCCTCTCCAGGTGCCGTGTCTGAGCTGGTCTTGTGTGTGACCCGTAGCTCCTGAAGCGTAAAGCTAGTGTCAGTATCATCCGACCGACTCTCCATGTCCTCAATACTATGGCGCCTCACTCCTTGGAGGTCCTGCAGTGTGTCTTGAACACACTGCGGGAGTGAGTTGCTGCTGGAGTGAGAGACGAACTCTTCCACCAGCCGCTGCGCCTCAGCATCAGGGGCATGATGAGTGCGTCGCGGTTGAGTTCTGCCAGTAGCTCTACGGAGTTTGGACCACAGCTCTGTTAGGGAGGTATGAGCGTTAAAGCCCTCACACCATTCATGAAACTTTGCTCTTCTGGCATCTGCAGCAATGACATGTGTGTCACGCACTGCAGCGCGCAAGTTGGCCAAATTGGTCTGAGTTCGGCGCCGTCGGAAAACACGCCTAAGCATGTTCACCCGATGGTTGGCCTCTCTCACCTCGGGGGTATAATACCAACTGTTCCTATGTTCCCTGGGGGACTGGCGAGTCTTTGGGATGGCTCTGTTGGCAGCCACCTGAATGGCTGCAGAAAAGTCAGCTTCTAACGTTTCCACATCCTGTGGTGGAACGTAAGACGCTGCCCATTCTTCAACAGATTTCTCAAAGACTGGCCAGTTTGCCAAAGCAGTCTTCCACCTGGGAACAGGTAGTACAGCTGGTATGTGCACAGAGACACCGAAGTGATCGCTAGTGATAATAGGATGCACCTTCCAGGTTACCCTAGGGAGGAGAGTGGCCGTCGCCAAGGTCAGATCAAGGCGTCCAACTCGCACGTGCGTCGGATTTCCATCATTCAACAACGCAATGTCAGGGCATTCATCTAATATGTAACTTAAGTGGCGCCCAGCGACATTGGGCCCATGGGGCGACATCAAGATGTTATGGTGGGCGTTGAAGTCCACTCCCATGATGAGGAGCCTGTCCGCAGCAAGAGCACACACTTCTCCAAGGTCCAGTTCCGCTTTATGGCCCCTGTATATGTATTAGATGGTGTACGTTTCGTGGGCTCGATGGAGGCGAACCGCAAGAACCTCTACACTATCCCCACATGATACAGGGTCCATGATCTCACTACAGGGGATGGATGATTTGACTAAGATCATGCACCCCCTAGTAGTGGGTAAGCGAGGGAGGGAGAAGATGCGATATCCCGGAAATCGCACCTCATCGCTCACCAATGTCTCTTGGAGAAGTATGATATCGTAATCATACTCTTGCGCAAGCGCAAAGAGATACGAGCTTTTACTGCGGAACCCGTTTATGTTCCCCTGTAGCAACCTTAATTGACTATTGAACAGGGTGACTTTCTTCCCTGTCAAGTTCCATTACGGTCTCATTTTGTCCCCCCGGGTTTGAAGACAAGATGGGTTGCGACTTTGTGACAGTGGAAACATTTTCCTCCTCATCAAAAGAAGAGTCTTCAAGCCTAAGAGCATAATGGCGTTGAGGCCTAGCAGAAGGCAATTTCCTCGTTTTTACTGATGTGGGTGTTGCTTTCCCAATGGTAAAGGTGGGTTTGACTGGCTTGGGGGAAGTGGAAGGGGAGGAGGAGGAGGAGGAGGAGGAGGCAGAGGCAGGGGAGGAGGAGGTGGGAGATGAAGAGGTGGAGGGGGAGGGAGTCCTCTCCTTTCACCTTGGATTCTTGGAAGGGTTCCTCTTCTCTTTCAGAAGCTTGAGCACATTCTTGACGGCCCTATCCACCATGACTAGCATCTTCTCTGAATCGCTTTCCCCTAGGGTAGTTGCGACTGCAGCGGCGACACCAGTCACGATCAGGTCGATATCATCTTCCCTAAGGGGGATGATATCAGACGGATACTGAGGTGGAGGGGGCTGTCGTTCCTGTGCTCGCTGGGTTGGTACTAGGGGGCGTGGGCCTGGTTTTAGGGGTGAGTTTAGGTTTGGGGGTGGGATTGGAGGCAGGCGTGGGTTTAGGTGTGCTTGATTTTTTGGGAGCTGGTTGTGTCTTTGTAGTTGTCTGTGTGGGAGCTGGTTTAAGTGCAGGAAATTGCTCCTGATTGTTCATATCAGGAGCACTGGGTGTAGGTGGCTGTGTAACGGTGGTGGGAGAGTGCTTTCTGCTACCCCATACAAATGTTCCTAGGGGGGTAGGTATGAAGTCCTGTCGCTTCTCAGTCCTCTCCTTACAGGCAACGGCCTGAACTTTACGTACAGAGCAAGAGGTGTTCCAGGCGTGGTGCTTCTTGCCACAATTGGGGCGCTTGGCAAAGGTCTCGGTGCCAGCCTTCAACTTGTTAAGGCAAGTCTCAGTGGCATGAGACATGCTGCAAATGCCGCATTTGTGTTGCTTTGCTGTGCACCGCGCCTGGTGATGACCATAGCGTTGACATTTAAAGCAACGGAGAGGATCAGGGATGTGCGTTCGTACATCATAGCTGCCATACATTCCCAGGTCGATACGGTTAAAAGGTTCGCCTTTAACGGTAATCAAGACCTGGCGTGTGGGCGTCTTATCCCAGCTGCGCATTCTCGTGGCCCCAATCACCTGAGCATGGTCCTCAATGGCCTCAGTCATGTAGGAGGTCGGGTAATTGTGCACCACGAGTTTGTGCCGCTTATCCTCGGGATTATGTCTCTCCAGGGTCAGAGGCTTTCCACTCAAGGATGTTACTGCCTCCAGCTCCTCGACGAGTTGGTAGCTGCTTGGTAACAGCAGCAAGTTACCGTCGCCAAGGGGCCGGAGGGATACAAGTTTACCGTGGAGGGGGCCTTTCTCAAGAGCTCGTACCACCTCAAAAGCTGTATCGTACCCTGTGCGACCTTTAAAGTGGGGAGCTTGCCACCCTTGTTATGAGAAGGGGCCATCACCACGGCAGCTTCATTATCGGATGGAGGCTCTGATCCTGGAGCGCAGCGCCTTCGTTTCATCACGCCAGTCACGGTATCAGTAGCCGCCATGGCGGTACTGATAACGAGAAAAACAAAACAAAAATAACTAAGTATGTTTTCAAGAGACTAGCGGAAAGAAAAAAAACACGTAAATCTAAAGGGGAGGGGGCGGGCGCTTACGAGCGCGTTGGCACTATGTCGCTAAACGCACGAAACCTGTCTATCGATAATTATAATCGAACACGAGGCCCGGGTGTACCAAGACGTGCGAGGCCGGGCTTGTCTTGATGGAAGGGTTTCCCCCTCTCCCGTCGTAAAGGCAATTTTACAGAACCGCACGGGCTATGCCAATCGTACAGGGAGAGGTATGTGGGACATAATCCTGCCAGAGCGAGATTCCTCAAGAAGGGGGAATTGTCTCGGGTAGTAGTACTTTCGGAAATTTCGGTGTGGTGTAGCACGTCAATCAGAGCTAGAGACTAGGGTAATTGACGGCATACAGGGCGTAAGCGAGGTGATGATCGATCCAGCGTGGATGTTCTCCATTCAAAATCTCTCTAATCTCTGGAAATCACCGGGCCGAAATCACCCAAAATCTATCCGACGTGCGCGCGCGCGTGTGTGTGTATTTACCTAGTTGTATTATACGGGAAGGGGAGCTATGCTCGTGGTGACCCGTTTTTGTATCTCGCAAGATCAAGTTTGTGCTCAAGGAATGTGTGTGTGTATTTACCTAGTTGTATTTTACGGGAAGGGAGTCTATGCTTGTGGTGTCCAGTCTTCATATCTCATTTCATCTAGACTGTTTTTAAATTCGTGTATTGTTTTTGCACACACTACTTTCTCATCTAATTTGTTCCAAATGTCTATTACTCTGTGGGAAAAGCTGTTCTTTTTCAGATATCTTCTATAACTGTCTTGATTCTCTTTCCGTGTCCTCTTGTATTTCTACTATCCCATTTTATCAAGTCTCCTCTCTCTCTTCTTTGCTCTAATGTCTGTAGTTCAGGTTTTGTTAGTCTCTCTTCATATGATAGTTCTGAGAGTGTTGATGCTAATTTTGTAATTGCTCTTTGTATTCTTTCAAGTTTTGTTATACATTTTTTTTTTTTTTTTTTGTACTTGGTGACCACATTGTCGCTGCATATTCCAATCTTGGTCTTATCAAAGTAACTAGTATTTTCTTCACCATTTCTTCGTCCAGGTACGTAAATGCTACTTTGATTGTTCTTATTAGATTATAAGTTTCTCAAAAAAAAAAAATTGTTTATATATTTCTCAGGGGACATATTATTCGTAATAATGACTCCCATGCCTCATTTTCTACTTTTTTATTTCTTCTTCTCCCAATTTATATGATCCTTCTATTCTTTTTTTGCTTCTTCCAAATTACATTATACTACACTTCTTGATATTGAATTCCATCTCCCAATTCCTACTCGATTCCCATACATTATTGAGATCACTCTGTAGTGACTCACAACCTTCTTCCGTGTTCACTTTTTCAACAATTTTGCATCATCCGCAAAGAAGCCCATATAACTTCCAATTCTTTCATCCAGATTATGAATATATATAGCAAACATTATTGGGGCCAAAACTGTTCCTTGTGGAACACCACTTATCACTTCATCCCAATTGGAGTGTTTGTCTCCTATCACCACTCTAATTTTTCTTTTATGCAATTTTTCCATCTATTTCTGTAGTTTGTCCTGTATTCCTCCTGCAGTTTCTAATTTCTTAAGCAACTTCTTATGTGGAACCTTATCAAAAGCTTTTTTCAGGTCTAGAAATGCACAATCAGCCCATCCTTGTATTATATCTATTAGTCTTGAATAGAAACACATCAAGTTTGTGACGCATGATCGTCCTTGTCTAAATCCAAATTGCTTTGGATTTAGTACGCTGTTCTTTTCCAAATGGTTTACCCATCTAGTTCTGACCTTTCTTTCACATATTTTAGCTATCGTACTTGTAAAAGAGACCGGTCTACAGTTAGTAGGGTCTTCCTTGTTTCCCCCTTTATATATTGGTACTATATTTGCTTTTTTCCAATCTTCTGGAACTTTTCCCTCTTTCAATGAACTGTTTATTAGGCTATGTATTTTGTCTGTTAGTTCATTCTTGCATTCTTTCAAAATCCAGTTTGCCATTTCATCCGGTCCATGCGATTTTCTGACATCGAGATTACTCAAGTGTTTCATTATTTCACTTCTTGATACTTCTATCTCTTTCATAGGGGGAACTCTCTCTTCCCATTCGATATCTCTAGGTTGTAAGTTCTTCCTTGTAAACACAGATTTAAAATGCTTATTCATAATTTCTGCCATTTCTATTTCCTCTGTGTATTCGACTCCTCCTTGTAGTTTCTCTAATTCTTGTTTGCTTTTCAGTTTATTGTTTACAAATCTGTAAGATAATTTTGGTTGATCTTTACATTTTTCTATTACTTAATTCTTTTTCGTATTATATCTTTTCTTCTGTGCGCACTTGTACATATTCATTTCTATAACTAGTATATATTTTCCATTTTTCAGTTTTTTTTTATTTCTTTTTCCATTTCATCCAAACTTTATCCATTTTGTCTTAAACTCCCTACATCTTTTGTTGTACCAACACTTAACATATCCTTTTTCTCATTTTTGTCTTGGAACATACTTTTCCACTCTATAAATTATTGTCAAAATACTCAATTTCTCTTCTACTGTTGTTTCCTCCTTGTGTAATCTTTTCCAGTCAGCTTTTTGAAAGAATTCTTTTATTTTGCCAAAGTTTGTTTTTTCATACATCAACATTCCCTTTCTATATTGTTCGCTTTTTCATATATTTTTCCTCATTTAGTTCCAGTTCAACCAATATGTGGTCACTTTTACTCATTGGTGTCTTATATTCGATCTTGTCCACTATTTCGGGTTCTGATGTGATTATTAGGTCCCGTCTCGATGGTTCTTCCTCATTTCTATACCTAGTATTCTCTTGTATCCATTGCGTCATTGTATGTTCAATAATCGTATCAAGTAATACATTTCCCCATAGGTCATCTCCACCCTTCACTGTCATCTCTTCCCAGCAGATTTCTTTACGATTAAAGTCACCCATTATAATTATTCGTCCTCCATCATCCATTATCTTTAGTGATATCCTGGTGTCTTCTAACATATTTTTGTGTCCTCTCTTTTCCCACGAAGCCGTCTTAGGAGGCACATAATTTACTACAAACTTCCTGCTCTTCCTATCCTTGTCCTCCACTTCCATCGTAATCATCTCTATTCTTTCCATGTGTGACATTCCTCACATTTAAATCCTTCTTAGTCAGGAACATAACCTAATCCAACAATTATATGCACCATGTCCTACACTGTTGGGTGGTAATGAACCTTTCAATTTTGTCTCTACAATTCCCATTGTGTTTGGTTCTTTTTCCTTCAGGTAATCATTCAGTTCGTTCAAGCCTGTTATTAATCCATCTATATTTGTGCAAGACACTTTTAATTTTCTGCTACTTCCATCGTGTTTTCTGTTTCCCTTCCTTTTATCTTTGCTATGAACCACTTCCTCACTTTCATATTCACTACTTTCCAATAGAATTTTTCTTTTTCTCTCTCTGTTTTCTCGTTTTTTCCTTAGCTTCTAGTCTTTTTGTTTATCATCCTCTCTTTCCTCTTTATTCATTTCTTTTTATCCATACCCGTTTAAATTGCTCACTATCTGCTAGTTTCCCTGTTTTTGCTAAGATATCTGCTGTCGTTTGTGACCTGAATTTAACCTTAATTGGTCTGGTCTTATCAGTATTGTATTTCCAGAGACTATACATTTCTTCTATTTGTTTCCCTATTTCTGGTTCATCTTCTTGAACTACTTCTAATATACTCTTTAATTTTTTATTTTCCTCCTTTATTCTTGTAGTCCTATTTAGATTATACTTCTCTTCCATCCCTAATATAATTATACATTTCTTTTTATCTGATAAGTCTCTTACTATATTCTCCTTATCTCTCATCACTTTAATTGATTGATTTCACCCCGTCTTCTCCTTTTATGCAATGGGGGGACGGAGAGGGGGGGGGTCGCCGATTTAATTAAGCGGCCTTGCTGTGGATGTGCTGTGTCTTGCGACACTGTTTCTGACCCAGGGCAGTGGACAAGGTGCAGGGATGACCCGTCATTCAGGAGGTGCTAAGAGGGAGGGTGGAGGGGTGTGGAGTGTATTCAGCGATGGAATGGGTGGAAATGATTTTATGTCTTTTCCTTTTTGGCTACCTCCCTTGTAAGGGGGAAAAAGCCTTGGCATATGTATATATGTATGAATAATTTTGTTATTCTCCTGAAGCTTTTTCCAACCACTTACTTCTTTTGTTATAGACTTTATTTTCTTTATTATTCCTCTTTAATTCCTCATTCTCTTCCTTTACTTCTCTTAACTGTCTTTTTAATTCTTCTACTTTTTTAGTTACATTTTGATTCTCTTTTCTTAGTTCTTCCAGTTTATCAACTTTCTCTGCAACTAGAGTTAATTTGTCAAACCTAACCTTCCATTCTTTGTTCAATTTTTTTTTTTTTTTAGTTTCTCCTCTAGATTTACTAGTGGGGGGAGGTTGTCCCCTCCTCCCTCTTTAAATCCATAAAAGCAGTTATCATCTCTTTCCATTGAGCTGCTATTATCTATATTTCTGCTCTTCACACCTCTACTTCCTTGTTGTTCGCCTATATATTCTGGCCCCCATTTGTTTATGCCTCTCCTAAGATCCTGGGCCCATTCATCCCCTTCCTCATTTCCTTCCATTTTCCTCAGTAATTCCTCCCCTTCTCCTTTTTCTTCACCTTCCCACTACACCACGAGCTTTCCCCTTCCCTCTTAATACAACACAGGTACTTCCTTGTTGTGATCCTCGTAATTTGCAGTTTTCTCTGGAGTCCAAACTTCATTGTCACCTCTACCAACGTGTATTTGCCTAGTTGTACCTAGTTG
Source organism: Oratosquilla oratoria (assembly GCF_046742065.1). Taxonomy (NCBI): domain Eukaryota; kingdom Metazoa; phylum Arthropoda; class Malacostraca; order Stomatopoda; family Squillidae; genus Oratosquilla; species Oratosquilla oratoria. Next base: position 4,656,593 of record NC_134804.1, on the reverse strand, counting down.
TATTTTACGGGAAGGGGAGCTATGCTCGTGGGGTCCCGTCTTCATATCTCATTTTATCTAAACTATTTTTAAATTCATGTATTGTATTTGCACACACCACTTTCTCATCTAACTTGTTCCAACTGTCTATTACTCTGTGAGGAAAGCTGTTCTTTTTCAAATCTCTTCTATAGCTGTCTTTTTTTTTTTTTTTTTTGTCCTCTTGTATTTCTATCATCCCATTTTATCAGATTCTCTCTATCAGTAATTTCTATGCCTTTTATGATTCTGTAAATAGCTATCAAATCTCCTCTCTCTCTTCTTTGCTCTAGTGTCTGTAGTTCAAGTTTTTCTAGTCTCTCTTCATATGATAGATTTGAGAGTGTTGGTGCCAATTTTGTAATTGCTCTTTGTATTCTTTCAATTTTTTTTTATACATTTTTTTGTACTTGGTGACCATATCGTTCCTGCATATTCCAATCTTGGTCTTATCAGGGTGATTAGGATTTTCTTCACCATTTCTTCATCCAGGTATGTAAATGCAACTGTGTGTGTGTGTGCGTGTATTTACCTAGTTGTATTTTATGGGAAGGGGAGCTAAGCTTGGTGTCCCACCTTTGTATCTCAGTGTCTAGTTTGGTCTTAAATTCATGAATGGTATTTGCACACACTATTTTTTTGGCCAGTTTGTTCCAAGTGTCCACTACTCTGTGGAAAACTGTTCTTCAGATCTCTTCTATAACTATCTTTTTTTTTTTAGTTTCTTTCCATGTCCTCTTGTGTTTTTGTCCCAATTTAACAAGTCCTCTCTATCAAGTATTTCTGTGCCCTTCATGATACTATAGATCAGTGTTTCCCAACCTTTTCAAAATGATTACCCCAAAATTCAATTTTGCAGGTATCAATTACCCATTTAACATACATCCGGTAATATCAGATTTTTTTTTTTCGCTGTCACCTGATGAACTGCATGGGCTATATAGCCCACTATTGGCTGTATATATTTAAGGATCCAACATAAATGCAAACTTTTCCACTTTTATGTATATGTAATTGGAGAGAGTTAAACTGACTTAGTCAGGCTACCTCTTCTTACACAGAACATCCATTACCCCAAAAATATGGGTCCATTACCCCACAGTTGGGAAACACTGCTATAGATGGTCAGTAGGTCGCCTCTCTCTATTCTTTGCTCCAAAGTCGGTAACTTCAGTTTAGCCAGTCTCTCCTCATATGACAAGTATGCAAGTGCTGGAGCCATTTTTGTGGTTGCTCTCTGGATTCTTTAAATTTTCTTTATATTCTTTTTGGTACTGGGTGACCACAATGTCACCGCATATTCTGATCTAGGACTTATCAATGTGACTAATATTTTTTAATTTCTTTATTAAAATAGGTAAAAACCACTTTTATTGATCTTAGCTACATGTAATGTTGAAGTCCACTTCCCATTTTTGACTCCACTTCCAAACCTTATTCAAGTCTTCCTGTAGTGATTCGCAATCCATTTTGGTTTTTATTTTCCTCAACAATTTAGCATCTGCAAAGAAGCTCATGTAACATTCCACATCACCATCCATGTAATTCACATAAATAGCAAACATTATTGGAGCGAATACAGATCCTTGTGGAACTCCACTAATCACCTCCTTCCAACCTGAATATTTTTCTCTCATCTTTCTACCATTCAGGAAGTCCTCCATCCAGTTTAGCAGGTTACCTTTTATCACTCCTATGTATATATATTTTTTCTTTTAATAATTTTTTGTGTGATACCTTGTTGAAAGCTTCAGCCCATCAATCCCTTTCTTGTGTTATCTATTAGTCTTGAGTAAAAACAGCTTAAATTTGTGGTACATGAACTTCCCTGTCTGAACCCAAGTTGTCTTGGGTTTATTATATTTTCTTCCAGGTGTTCTACCCATCTATTCATCATTTTCTCACAAATTTTGGCTATAGTGTTTGTCAGTGAGACCAGTCTTTAGTTAGTTGGTTCTTCCTTGTTTCCTCCTTCATATATTGGTACAATGTTGGCATTTTCCCAGTCTTTTGGTATTTTTCCTTCTTTAAGTGAGCAACTTATTATGTTATACATCTACACTGAATGGTTCCCAGCGATCAATTGATATCTTTATTCAACCACAACTTTTAATTCCATGCCATCGCAATCGAGACTGAAGAATCGCTCGATGGAGACATTTTGTTGGAAATTGAAACGTGGACGAGCCGAGGATTCGAACCCAGCTAACCCGTAACAAAGTTACAGTGACTTAAACCAATGCGCTATCAAGAGAGATATAAGTTGAGTACGTTCCTCTTTACAAGGGAAAAGGGGACAAGTGTGAATGTAGTAATTTCAGAGGGATTAGCCTGTTGAGTGTAGTAGGGAAGGCTTATGGGAGAATCTTAATTGAGAGGATTAGGAGAGGAACAGAAGGAGTAATTGGTGAGGAACAGTGTGGATTTAGGACGGGTAGAGGTTGTGTAGATCAGATCTTTGTGGTAAGACAGATATGTGAGAAAGCTATAGGAAAGGGGAAGGATGTTTTTTGGGCTTTTATGGATCTGGAAAAGGCTTATGATAGGGTAGACAGAAAGGCACTGTGGGAGGTTATGCAGATTTATGGGATAGGAGGAAAGCTTTTGGGAGCTGTCAAGAGTTTTTATGTGAGTAGTAGAGCATGTGTTAGGATTAGTAATGGAGAGAGTGAGTGGTTTGAAGTAAAGGTGGGACTTTCGTCAAGGATGCGTTATGTCGCCCTGGCTGTTCAACTTATACATGGATGGAGTGGTGCGAGAGGTGAATGCTAGGGTAGTGAGTCAGGGATTGGAGATGGTTAAAGAAAATGGAGAAAAGTGGGAGGTGAGCCAGCTGTTGTTTGCGGACGACACTGCGCTTGTGGCAGGGTCAGAGGAGGGATTGAGGAAGCTGGTGGCAGAGTTTGGGAGAGTATGTGATAGAAGAAAGCTAAAGCTAAATGTGGGTAAAAGTAAGGTGATGAGATGTACAAGGGGTGAAAGTGGCAGTAGACTGGAAGTGAGCATTAAGGGAGAGCGACTGGAGGAAGTGGATAGTTTTAGATACTTGGGTGCAAGTGTAGCAGGAAAAGGTGGAGTGAAGGTGGAGGTAGAATGTAGATTGAGAGAAGCTAGTAAATGCCTTGGTGGTTTAAAGAGTGTAATGAGAAATAGACATTTGGGAATGGATGCGAAGAGGAGACTGTATGAAGGAGTGATTGTGCCAACAGCACTGTATGGGGCAGAAACGTGGAACATAAGAGAAGAAGAGAGAAGGAGTTTGAATGTGTTTGAGATGAGGTGTCTGAGAAGTATGATGGGGGTTACTAGGCTAGATAGAGTGAGAAATGAGGAGGTGAGGAGGAGAACAGGGGTGAAAAAGGATTTGGGCGATAGGGTTGATGAAAGAATATTAGGATGGTTTGGACACATGGAAAGAATGAGTGAAGAAAGACTAGTAAAAGAGGTATGGAAGGCAGATGTGGAGGGAGTGAACATGAGGGGACGTCCTAGGATGAGGTGGATGGATGGGGTGAAGGGGGCTTTGGGGAAGAGGGGAATGTCTGTTGAGGAAGGAAGGGAGAGGACGGAAGACAGAGGTGAGTGGAGAATGGTTGTATATGGATGATGTTGTGACTGCATGAGGAGGAATGGGCGGGGTGGGTGGGTGGGGGGGGGTAGTATGTGTGAGTAAATTTTGACGCAGCCCGAAGGGATTTCTCCCCGTCCTCGCCTTATATGCAAAGGGGGACGGAAAGGGGGGGTCGCCGATTAAATGAAGCGGCCTTGCTGTGGATGTACTGTGTCTTGCGACACTGCTTCTGACCCAGGGCGGTGGGCAGGCTGCAGGGATGACCCGTCATCCAGGAGGTGCTCAGATGAGAGGAAGGGTGGGAGGGGTGTGGAGTGTATTTAGGGATGAAATGGGTGGGAGTGTTTTTATGCCTTTCCCTTTTTGGCTACCTCCCTTGGAAGGGGGAAAAAGCCTTGGTATATGTATGTATGTATGTATGTACGATTTTCTTATATTTGTATGCTCGAATTACATACATCTACACGAAATATCGCGTTCAACCCACCTCCGCTATGATATTGCATTTAGCTAGTATGTGCACGTGGGATAGATTATACATCTACACTGAATGGTTCCCAGCGATCAATTGATATCTTTATTCAACCACAAACAACTTTTAATTCAATGCCATCGCAATCGAGACTGAAGAATCGCTCGATGGAGACATTTTGTTGGAAATTGAAACGTGGACGAGCCGAGGATTCGAACCCAGCTAACCCATAACAAAGTTACAGTGATTTAAACCAATGCGCTATCAAGAGAGATATAAGTTGAGTACGATTTTCTTATATTTGTATGCTCGAATTACATACATCTACACGAAATATCGCGTTCAACCCACCTCCGCTATGATATTGCATTTAACTAGTATGTGCACGTGGGATAGATTATATATCTTCACTGAATGGTTCCCAGCGATCAATTGATATCTTTATTCAACCACAAACAACTTTTAATTCCATGCCATCGCAATCGAGACTGAAGAATCGCTCGATGGAGACATTTTGTTGGAAATTGAAACGTGGACGAGCCGAGGATTCGAACCCAGCTAACCCGTAACAAAGTTACAGTGACTTAAACCAATGCGCTATCAAGAGATATATAAGTTGAGTACGATTTTCTTATATTTGTATGCTCGAATTACATACATCTACACGAAATATCGCGTTCAACCCACCTCCGCTATGATATTGCATTTAGCTAGTATGTGCACGTGGGATAGATTATACATCTACACTGAATGGTTCCCAGCGATCAATTGATATCTTTATTCAACCACAAACAACTTTTAATTCAATGCCATCGCAATCGAGACTGAAGAATCGCTCGATGGAGACATTTTGTTGGAAATTGAAACGTGGGCGAGCCGAGGATTCGAACCCAGCTAACCCGTAACAAAGTTACAGTGACTTAAACCAATGCGCTATCAAGAGAGATATAAGTTGAGTACGATTTTCTTATATTTGTATGCTCGAATTACATACATCTACACGAAATATCGCGTTCAACCCACCTCCGCTATGATATTGCATTTAGCTAGTATGTGCACGTGGGATAGATTATACATCTACACTGAATGGTTCCCAGCGATCAATTGATATCTTTATTCAACCACAAACAACTTTTAATTCCATGCCATCGCAATCGAGACTGAAGAATCGCTCGATGGAGACATTTTGTTGGAAATTGAAACGTGGACGAGCCGAGGATTCGAACCCAGCTAACCCGTAACAAAGTTACAGTGACTTAAACCAATGCGCTATCAAGAGAGATATAAGTTGAGTACGATTTTCTTATATTTGTATGTTCGAATTACATACATCTACACGAAATATCGCGTTCAACCCACCTCACTTTTCTTATCTCTCTTGATAGCGCATTGGTTTAAGTCACTGTAACTTTGTTACGGGTTAGCTGGGTTCGAATCCTCGGCTTTAAATAAGCTTTTCTTTTTCAGCTTTTTACTAGAACCTCTTGATGATCTTTCATTCCATACCAGTAGGCTCCTCTCTGTCCATTTTTCCATATCTTTTCTAAATATAATTATCATGTCATCTCTCTTCAATCTGCTAGTCTTGGAATTGTTGTGGTTAGGTTTAGACAAGCCAGGGAAATGAAACTTACAATAACACTAAGGCACAATATTTAATGAATACTAGGCTCGGAGGTCACGGACGAAGGTCCGGAGCGAGGGCCTCTTCAAGTGTCGTGGGTTGAGAGTGAAGGACCACAGACAACTTGTTGGAGAGAACTGGTCCCGAGGCGACTTGCTGGAGAGAACCGGTCCTAAGGAGACTTGCTGGAGACAACTTGCTGGAGAGAACTGTATTTACCTAGTTGTATTGTATGAGGCAACTTGGTGGAGAGAACTGTGCCTGAGGGGACTTGTTGGAGAAGACTGCTGCTTGGAGAGGACTGTTGCTTGGAGAGAGCTGCTGCTTAGAGAGAACTGGCTGTCTTGGCAAGACTCTGTCCTTTTAAAGGAGGCCAGTGGCTCAATGAGGTCCCCGGAGTGCTTTCCTGAGTTTCTGATTGGCTGCTGGCTGGAGCTGGCCAAGACGTCTTGCGTATATAGCCCTAGCTTGAGTTGTGTGACGGCCAGTTTGGTTTTGACCAGTGACACGTCACCACAAAAGTCCCACTTTTCTTATCTTATAATTTAAATTTGGGATCACCTTGGTTGACACCCTTTGTATTTTTTTTTTTTTTCCAGATGTGATCACACCATGGCTGCATATTCCAGTCTGAGTTGAACCAGACTTTCAATATTTTTTTTATGACCTCATCCATGCAATAACATGGCACCCTTATATTCTTCTTTCCTGTTATTCTCTTTATATTATTCTCAGGTGACAGATCATCTCAGACTAAAATACCTAGCTTTCTTTCATTACCCTGTGGGAGGGGAGAATAATGTTGGACAAGGGTTATCCAATTACTGGATTAAAAACAGAAATGAGAAACAGGGAGGAGGAATCATGTTTTTGGCCAAGAAAAACTTGAATGTGACAAAAATTACGGAGGGTATAAGCGATGTAGAACTGATCATGACAAAAGTCGAAGACAAGGACATGAAAAGTAGAAAGTTTGTGGTGACTTATGTGCCCCCAAAAATGAGCTCTTGGAAAGAGAACAAGCATATGAAAATGTTAGAAGATACAAGGCATTCATTAAGTGAAATACTAATGGGCAGAGGTAACCTGGTAATTATTGGGGACTTTAACTGTAAAGAAATTTGTTGGGAGGAAATGACAGTGAAAGGGGAAGAAGACTTGTGGGGTAATGTATTACTGGATGGACATGGCCATGGAATATACAGTGCTGCTGGGGGTCAATAAAAACACCAGATACAGAAGTAATGAGGAACCATCGAGACTGGAATTAATATTTACAACAGAACCTGAAATTGTGGATAAAACTGAATACAAGACACCACTTGGAAAGAGTGACCATATACTTATAGAGACTGAACTAAAAGAAGATATATATATATGGAGAGAAATGAAAAGTATAGGAAAGGAGGATTGATGTATAACAAAATGGACTTTGGAAAATTAAAGAAAATCTTTCAGAATGCAAATTGGGAAAAATTCTATATGAAAGAGACAAAAAAGGAAGAGAAATGGGAGATCTTGATGGATAATTGTAATGAAGAAGCGAATAGGTACGTACCAAGACAGAAACAAGAGAGTGTGTATATTAAATGCTGGTTCAACAGAAGATGAAGTGAGGCAAAAGAAAGAAGAGACAGAGCTTCGAAAAGATGGAGAAAAGATAAAAAAATAAAAAAAACTGGAAAATGGCAAATATATATAAACTATAGAAATGAGTATGTAAAAGTGTGAAGAGAGGAAAAAAGGAACTATGAAAAAGATATTATAGAAAAATGCAAAGAGCAACCCAAACTATTCTATAGATATGTGAATGGTAAACTTAAAAATAAACAGAAAATGGTGAAACTACGTCAAGGAAATATAGAATACACAAATCTAGAGATGGCCGAAGTCATGAATAATCACTTCAAGTCAATTTTCACTAGAGAGAAGGTACAGTATTGGGACAAAGGAAGTGAAGGGCGATCTCCCCCCATGAGCAAAATAATAATAACACAAAAAGAAATAATGGAACATTTAACAAACCTTGATGTTAGGAAATCGCATGGCATGGACGGAATTGTAAATTGGATTCTAAAAGAATGCAAAGAACTAATGGGCAAAATATAGAACACAATAAGTTGCTCATTTAAAGAAGGAAAAATACCAAAAGATTGGAAAAATTTCAACATTGTACTTAAATATAAAGGAGGAAACAAGGAAGAACCAACTAACTACAGACCAGTCTCACTAACAAGCACTATAGCCAAAATTTGTGAGAAAATGGTGAAGAATATATGGGTAAAACACCTGGAAGAAAATAATATAATAAACCCAAGACAATTTGGGTTCAGACAGGGAAGATCATGTACCACAAATTTAATCTGTTTTTACTCCTTCGACGTTTGTGTCCCAAGGAGGAAAATTCTGGGATATACAACAAAAGAAGAAAACCTGGTTTATATTGAATGGAAAAGGAGAAATTGTGGGTGTCTGAAATAACCTCTGCAGTGTTTGTTAAATGGAATAAGATGCAATTAGGAAATAAATAAATAAATAAATAAATAGATAAATAAATAAATAATAATAATGAAGGAAAACGATGAAAAGTTTGACTCGAATGACGACTTCACAGCAGTCATCTAGTGAAGCCACGCCAAAATACAATATTAACATTGTGAAACCCCAGTGGCCACGCGGTTGCACCAGGATTCGGTAAGTACGAAAGGAGTTTAAGTCAAATGTTATAGAAAGGAAAATGAGTAAAAATATAAAATGGTGGGAGAATGAAATTATGGACTTAAGGAAGGAAACTGTTGAGCTAATGGATTGCTTAGTGTAAGCTAACAATGAAATTTCTGACCTAAGGGAAACTACCTTGGAGCTAAGAAATGAGATTAAGGAAATGAAAACTGATTAAGAGAGGTGAAGAGTGAAAATGAAAAGAAAAAAGTTTATGATAATACCAATAGCGACAACTTAAAAGGAGGTAAATAACAAAATACAAGAAATGACTGAAAAAATTGAAGAGAACCTAGGTGAGGAAAGTATCCAAAAGATTAAGAGATGAAGGAAAAGATAGAAAATAAAGAAATTACCTTTAAAGAAATAGTCCAATAACAGATGCAGGAGAATACAAAGGACACAATTAAAGAAAAGGAAAAAATGTATTGTGGTATATGGACTAAAAGAAAAATATGGTCTGGCAAGGTACATGAAAGGAAAAAAGAAACACCAATAGCAATCCTAAAAGAAATTCAGGATGGAGCACAGGATGTAGAGGACATCAACGATGTGTATAGAATTAGTCATTATTCTAAGGAAAGAAATTGACCCCTAAAGATAAAACTAAGATCACAAATGGTAGTAGAAGACACATTTGAAAAAGTAGGTAAGTTGGCAAGGAGCAAACATTACAATAAGATATGGATAAAAAGAGAAATGAGTATTGAGGAATTAGAAAAAGAGAAGACACTAAGAGATGAAGCTTAGGAAAAAAACACGAAGAGAAAGGAGACCGAAAGTAAGGAATTCTATTGGAGAGTAATCGACATGAAACTGGGAAAATGGTACATCAGAATGGGCAAACCAAAGACAGAAAAAAAAAATGAAGAAAGGAAAAAATTGAAAGTGGCCTATACTAACATCAACGGATTAATTTCAGGACTGAATGAACTTAATGATTACCTGTTAGAAGAAAAACCAGACATAATGGGAATTGTGGAGACTAAACTAAGGGGTGCAATACCACCCATCAATGTTGGACATGGACTATACAATTACTGGATTAAAAACAGAGACGAGAAACAGGGAGGAGGAATCATGTTCTTGGCCAAGAGAAACTTGAATGTGACAAAAATTGTGGAGGGCAAAGGTAATGTAGAACTGATCATGATAGAAATCAAAGACAAGGACATGAAAAGTAGAAAGTTTGTGGTGACTTATGTGCCCCTAAAAATGAATGCTTGGAAAGAGAATAAGCATATGAAAATGCTAAAAGATACAAGGCATTCATTAAATGAGATACAGTGAGTCCTCCTTATATAGTAATTCTTTATCGGGTAAATTCACATTTACGGTATTTGGTAATTACTACCCTCGATTCTATTTACGGTAAGAAAAATTCACAGATATGGTATCCACTCGCGTTTTGGAGGTAAATTTAGATATTTTGAAGAGGAAAGACCAGGGAGAAGGTACTTCTGCCATAAGTTGAAACTTGGGTTTGATATACGGTAATTTCAATTTGCGGTAAGGTTTTCAGGAATGCATATGTACCATATAACGAGGACTCACTGTACTAATGGGTGGAGGTAACCTGGTAATTATGGGTGACTTTAACTGGAGAGAAATTTGTTGGGAGGACATGACAGTGAAAGGTGGAGAAGACTTGTGAGGTAATGTATTACTAGATATTATCATGGAATATACAATGACACATTGGGTCAGTGAAAACACCAGATACAGAAATAATGAGAAGCCATCGAGACTAGATTTAATATTTACAACAGAACCTGAAATTGTGGATAAAATCCAATATAAGACACCAACTGGAAAGAGTGATCATATACTTAATGAGACTGAACTAAAGGAAGAAATATACATGGAGAGAAATGAAAAGCATAGGAAAGGAAGATTGATGTACAGCAAAACAGACTTTGGAAAACTAAAGAAATTCCTACAGAATGCAAATTGTGAAAATTTTTACATGGAAGAGACAAAAGTGGAAGAGAAATGGAATATCTTGATGGAAAATTACAATGAAGGGGTGAATAGGCATGTATCAAGACAGAAACTAGAGACAGTATACATTAAATGCTGGTTCAACAAAAGATGCAGTGAGGCAAAAGACAGATGGAGAAAAGATAGAAAAACGGGAAAATGGCAAGTATATATAAACTAGAGAAATGAGTTTGTAAAAGTATGAGGAGAGGAAAAAAGGAACTATGAAAACAACATTATAGATAAATGCAAAGAGCAACCCAAGCTATTCTATCGATACATGAACAGTAAACTTAAGAATAAACAGGAAATGGTGAAACTACGCCAAGGAAATATAGAATACACAGAAGATTTAGAAATGGCTGAAGTCATGAATAATCACTTCAAGTCTGTTTTCACTAGAAAGCACAATATTGGGATAAGGGAAATGAAGTGCGATCTCCCCCCATGAGCAATATAATAATAACACAAAAAAAAAATACTGGAACATCTATCAAACCTCGACGTCAGGAAATCACATGGCCCAGACGGAATTGCAAACTGGATTCTAAAAGAATGCAAAGAAGAACTAATGGACAAAATACATAATATAATAAGTTGCTCACTTAAAGAAGGAAAAATACCAAAAGACTGGAAAAATGCTAACATTGTACCAGTATATAAAAGAGGAAACAAGGAAGAACCAACTAACTATAGACCGGTCTCACTAACAAGCACTATAGCCAAAATTTGTGAGAAAATCATCAGGAATAGATGGGTAAAACACCTGGAAGAAAATAATATAATAAACCCAAGACAATTTGAGTTCAGACAAGGAAGATCATGTACCACACACTTAATATGTTTTTACTCAAGATTAATAGACATAGTGCAAGAAAGGAATGGATGGGCTGATTGTGCCTTCCTGGACTTACAAAAAGCTGTCGACAAGGTACCACACAAAAAATTATTAAAAGAATGGAACATATAGGAGGGATACAAGGGAACCTACTAAAATGGATGGAGGACTTCCTAATTGGTAGAAAGATGAGAGTAGTACTCAGAGAAAAATATTCAGACTGGAAAGAGGTGATCAATGGAGTTCTGCAAGGATTTGTATTGGCTCCAATAATGTTTGCTATTTATGTGAATGACATGGATGATGATGTGCATTGTTACATGATCTTATTTGCAGATGATGCTAAATTATTAAGGAAAGTAAAAACTGAAAAGGATTGCAAATCACTACAGGAAGACCTGAATAAGGTATGGAACTTGAGTCAGAAATGGGAAGTGGACTTCAATATAAAGAAGTGTAGCATAATGGAGTTTGGAAAAAGTAAAAATAGAATATCAGGACAATATAAAATTGGAAACAAGGAGGTAAAGAAAGTGGGGTCCGAAAAAGATTTGGGTGTAATTATCTCAAACGACTTGTCCTATATTAAACTGATAAACAAAATTGTCTGAAAATCCTATAACTTGCTAAGATTAATAAAAGTGGCATTTACATATTTGGATGGAGAAATTATAAAAAAAATATTGGTCACACTGATAAGACTAGAATATGTGGCAACATTGTGGTCACCCAGTACCAAAAAGAATATAAAGAAAATAGAAAGAATCCAGAGAGCAGCCACAAAATTGGCACCTGCACTTGCAAACTTGTCAAATGAGGAGAGACTGGCTAAACTAGAGTTACTGACTCTGGAGCAAAGAAGAGAGAGAGGCGACCTACTGACCATCTACAGAATCATGAAGGGCACAGAAATACTCGATAGAGAGGACTTGTTAAACTGGGACAAGAGAAACACAAGAGGACATGGAAAGAAAATAAAAAAACATAGTTATAGAAGAGATCTGAAGAAAAACAGTTTTCCACATAGAGTGGTGGACACTTGGAACAAACTGGACAAAAAAATAATGTGCGTAAAAACCATTCATGAATTTAAGAGCAAAATAGACACTGCAAGATACAAAGGCGGAACACCATGAGCGTAGCTCCCCTTCCCATAAGATACAACTAGGTAAATACAAGAAAGGGATGGATGGGCTGATTGTGCTTTCTTGGACTTACAAAAAGCTTTTGACAAGGTACCACACAAAAAATTATTTAAAAAATTGGAAAATATAGGAGGGATACAAGGCAACCTGCTAAACTAGATGAAGGACTTCCTGAATGGTAGAAAGATGAGAGTAGTGCTCAGAGAAGAATATTTAGGTTGGAAGAAGATGATTAGTGGAGTTACACAAGGATATGTATTGGCCCCAATAATGTTTGCTATTTATGTGAATGACATGGATGATGATGTGCAATGTTACATGAGCTTCTTTGCAGATGATGCTAAATTGTTGAGGAAAGTAAAAACTGAAACGGATTGCAAATCACTACAGGATGACCTGAATAAGGTTTGGAAATGGAGTCAGAAATGGGAACTGGACTTCAACATTAAGAAGTGTAGCATAATGTAGTTAGGAAAAGTAACAACAGAATATCAGGACAATACAAAATTGGAAATAAGGACATATTGAGAGTGGGATCTGAAAAAGAGCTGGGAGTAATTATCTCAAATGACTTGTCCTCTGATAAACAAATAAAGAAAATTGTCAGAGAATCCTATAACTTGCTAAGATCAATAAAAGTGGCATTTACCTATTTGGATGAAGAAATTATCAAAAATATATTAGTCACACTTATAAGGCCTAGACTAGAATATGCAGTGACAGTGTGGTCACTCAGTACCAAAAAGAATATAAAGAAAATAGAAAGAATCCAGAGAGCAACCACAAAAATCACTCCAGCACTTTCAAACTTGTCATATGAAGAGAGACTGGCTAAATTAGAGTTACCAACTTTGGAGCAAAGAAGAGAGAGAGGCAACCTACTGACCATCTATAGACTCATGAAGGGCACAGAAATACTTGATAGAAAGGACTTGTTAAATTGGGACAGGAGAAACACAAGAGGACATGGAAAGAAACTCAAAAAAGATAGTTGTAGAAGAGATCTGAAGAAGAACAGTTTTCTACACAAAGTGTTGGATATTTGGAACAAACTGGACAAAACAATAGTGTGTGCAAAAATAATTCACAAATTTAAGATCAAACTAGACACTGTGAGATACAAAGGAGGGACACCACAAGCGTAGCTCCCCTTCCTATAAAATACATACATACATATACCAAAGGCTTTTTCCCCCTACATGGGGGGTAGCCAAAAAGAAAAAGGCATAGAAACTACTCCCACCCCTTCCATTTCCTATATATTCCACTCCCCTCCACCCTCCTCCCTCCCTCTGATCTTGGCACCTCCTGGATGACGGGTCATCCCTGCATCCTGTCCACTGCCCTGGGTCAGAAGCAGTGTCGCAAGACACAGCACATCCACTGCTTTGCAGATGACGCAAAATTATTAAAGATAATAAACTCCGAAATAGACTGTGACTCATTGCAGAAGGATTTGAACAAAGTCTCAGAGTGGATCAAGAGATGAGAAGTAGAATTCAACATCAAGAAGTGCAGTATAATTGAATTTGGAAAAAGCAAGAAGCGAATAAAAGGACAGTAGTAATTATCACCAAAGATGTCGCTGGATAAACATATAAATAAAATAGTCGGAGAAACATAAAATTTGTTGAGATCAATAAAGGTGGCCTTTAAATACCTGGATAAAGAAATGATCAAGAAAATATTACAAACACTAATAAGGCCAAAACTGGAATATGCAGCGCTGATATGGTCACCCAGTAAAAAAGAGAATATAAGAAAATTAGAAAGAATACAAATAGCAATGACAAAGTTGGTCCCAACATTTGCAAACCTAACATATGAACAAAGACTGGCCAAACTGGAATTGCCAACCCTGGAACAAAGAAGAGAATGAGGGGACCTAATAACCATCTACAAAATTATGAAAGGAAAAGAATGCCTTGATAGAGAGGACCTATTAAAACGGGACAGAGGAAAAACAAGAGAACATGCAATGAAACTCAAAAAGGATAACTACAGAAGAAACCTGAAAAAGAACAGTTTCCCACACAGAGTGATAGATATATGGAACAAATTGGATGAAGAAATAGTGTGTGCAAACACAATACAAGAATTTAAGAACAAACTTGATCTTGTGAGATACAAAAACAGGTCACCATGAGCATAGCTCCCCTTCCTGTATAATACAACTAGGTAAATACACACAGAAAATATATAAGATAATTGATTCCTCACTCAAAGAAGGAAAGTTACCACAAGATTGGAGAAATGCAAATATTGTAGCAAAATATAAAGGAGGGGAAAAGGAAAATCCAAATAAATATAGACTGGTCTCCCTTACAAGCACATTAGCAAAATCTTGTGAAAAAGTCATCAAAAGTATGGATTATACCTGGAAAAAAAATAATATACTAAATCCAAAACAATTTGGATTTAGACAAGGAAGATCATGTGCCACCAACTTGATTTGCTTTTACTCAAGGCTAATAGAAATAATGCAAGAAAGGGACAGATGGGCTGGTTGTGCTTTCCTAGATTTACAAAAAGCGTTTGATAAAGTACCACTCAAAAAGCTATTAAGAAAAATGGAAATAATAGGTGGTGTACAAGGAAAGTTATTGAAATAGATGGAAGATTTCTTGAACAGGAGAAAAATGAGGGTGGTACTAAGAGACAAAAACTCGACCTAGGAAGAAATGATAGTTGGAGTCCCACAAGGTTTGGTATTGCCTCTGATAATGTTTGCTATATATATATATATGACATGGATGAAGGTGTGGAGTGTTATATGAACTTCTTTGCAGATGATACAAAAACACTAAAGAAAGTAAGTACAGAGGAAGACTGTGAATCACTACAGAAAGACTTGGATAAACTCTGGGAATGGAGTCAAAAGTGGGAAGTGAATTTCAACATCAAGAAATGTAGTATAATGAAGTTTGGAAATATCAGGGCAATATAAAATTGGTACTAAGGAAGTTAAAAATGTTAGCTCGGAAAGGGACCTAGGAGTAATTATCAGGAAAGACATGTCACCAGACAAGCATATCAACAAAATAGTTAGAGAAACCTTCAATCTACTAAGATCAATGGAAGTGGCCTTTGACTACTTGGATGAGGAAGTGGTAAAGAAAATATTAGTTACACTGGTAAGACTAAGATCAGAGTATGCTGCAACACTATGGACACCCAGTATTAAAAAGAATATAAAGAAATTAGAAAGAATTCAAAGAGCAATGACAAAGATGGCACCAACTCTCTCTAAATTGACATACGAACAAAGATTGTCCAAACTGGAACTACCAACCCTGGAACAAAGAGGAGAAAGAGGAGATCTACTGACCATTTACTGAATTATGAAAGGGATGTAAGTCCTCGACAGAGATGATTTATTAAAGTGGGATAAGAGAAAAACAAGAGGACATGAAAAGAAACTCAAAATGGATAATTACGGAAGAAATCTGAAAAAGAATAGTTTCCCACACAATGTGGTGGACATTTGGAACAAACTGGATGAGAAAACAGTGTGTGCAAAAACTATACAAGAATTTAAGAACAAACTTGATGCTGAAAGATACAAAGACGGGTCACTACAAGCATCACTCCCTTCCCATATAATACAACTAGGTAAATACAAGAGAGAACAGAGACAAAAAGTAATGAGTTTTTTTTTTTGGAGAGTACTGGACCTGAGGTTGAGGAAATGGTATATCAAAAGAGGCACAGGAAACAAAAAAAAGGAGGAAAAAGGAAAAAATTAAAAATAATGTATACCAACATAAATGGCATGATTTCAGGACTAAATGAATTAAATGACTATCTGGCAGAAGAGAAACCAGATATAATGGGAATTGTGAAGACAAAATTAAAAGTTCTGGTACCACCAAATACTGTGGGACAAAGTTTATATAATAATTGGATAAAAAATAGAGAAGAGAAACAGGGTGGAAGAGTCATGTTTTTGACTAAGAAAGGCTTAAATGTGACAAAGTTTACTGAAGGAAATAATACTGTGGAATTGATTATGATAAAATTTTAAAATAGTGACATAAAAATTAGAAAATTTGTAGTGATATATGTGCCCCTAAAACCATATTCTTGGACAGAGACTGACCATTCCAAAATGTTGGAAGACACAAAGCATGCATTAAATGAGATACTGAAAGGAAGAAACCTAGTAGTTATGGGTGGGTGACTTTAACTCTAAAGAAATATGTTGGGAGATGACAGTGAAAGGTTGAGAGGACCTTTGGGGAAATATACTTCTGGACACAACCATTGAATACACAATAACTCCGTTGTTAAAAAAAAATACCAGATATAGAAATAATGAAGTACCATCAAGAGTAGACTTGATATTTACATCAAAGCCTGAAATTGTGGATAAAATGAGAAGAGTGACCACATACTAATCGAGTTCAAACTAAAAGAGGAAATTTATTTGGGAAGAAAGATTTTGAGAAACTTGTAAAATTCTTTCAAAAAGTACATACTATACATACATATACCAAGGCTTTTTCCCCCTTACAAGGGAGGTTGCCAAAAAGGAAAAGGCATGAAATCATTCCCACCCATTCCATCCCTCAATACACTCCACACCCCTCCACCCTCCCTCTTATCTTAGCACCTCCTGGATGACGGGTCATCCCTGCACCTTGTCCACTGCCCTGGGTCAGAAGCAGTGTTGCAAGACACAGCACATCCATAGCAAGGCCGCTTCATTAAATCGGCGACCCCCCCTCTCCGTCCCCCCATGCATAAAAGGAGAAGACGGGGAGAAATCCCTTCGAGCTGCATCA
Organism: Oratosquilla oratoria; assembly: GCF_046742065.1. Classification (NCBI taxonomy): domain Eukaryota; kingdom Metazoa; phylum Arthropoda; class Malacostraca; order Stomatopoda; family Squillidae; genus Oratosquilla; species Oratosquilla oratoria. The sequence continues at coordinate 4,639,440 of NC_134804.1, read as the reverse complement.
AATTTTGCTCACACATACTACCTCACCCCCACCCCCCTGCCCATTCCACCTCATGCATCACAACATCATCCATATAGGCATATACAACCATTTTCCATTCACCACTGTCTTCTGTCCTCTCCCGTCCTTCCTCAACAGACATTCCCTTCTTCCCCAAAGCCCCCTTCACCCCATCCATACATCTCATCCTAGGACGTTGCCTCATGTTCACTTCCTCTACATCTGCCTTCCATACCTCTTTTACTAGTCTTTCTTCACTCATTCTTTCCATGTGTCCAAACCATCCTATTACTCTTTCATCAACCCTATCTCCCAACTCCCTTTCCACCCCTGTTCTCATCCTCACCTCCTCATTTCTCACTCTATCTAGCCTAGTAACCCCCATCATACTTCTCAGACACCTCATCTCAAACACATTCAAACTCCTTCTCTCTTCCTCTCTTATGTTCCATGTTTCTGCCCCATACAGTGCTGTTGGCACAATCACTCCATCATACAGTCTCCTCTTAGCATCCATTCCCAAATGTCTATTCCTCATTACACTCTTTAATCCACCAAGGATAGGAACCACAAGAAAGGTGAGGGCATTCTGTTGTACGTTTTAGAGAGTGAAACAGGATGCACATGAGTTGGTGGATAGAATTAACCCAAACAAATGGACAAAAAATGAATGTAGGTGTAATATACAGACCAAAAACATTATCATTAGCAGACAAACTGTTGTTTCAAGAACTGTCTAGTTTCTGCAACCAGGACTTGTTGATAATGGGTGATTTCAATTTTACTGACATTGATTGAATGACCCTACAACATGGCTATATAGGTAGTTGCTTGATAGATTTTCTTGGTGACAATTACTTAGTTCAGCATGTAAAAGAGCACACTAGACATGGAAACTTACTTGATCAATTGATCACTAGCCGCAAAAGTATGATAACCGATGAATAAGTTGGTGAATCTGTTGCAAACAGCAATCACAACTTAGATTCAAACTATCAAAAAAATCTTAGATACTTGTGTTTTAAAATATCTGATTTTAGTAGAGCTCAGTTCATAGGACTACATCAGGAGGTTCAACGTACAGATTGGGAGGCAAAATTAAGCAAAAGACTTGTAGATCAGATGTGGGAAATATTTCAAAATACACTAAGATGATTCATACTTTCATTCCTTTTAAGGACAGACATCCCCCAAATCAGGCTTGCCTAAAATGGCTTGACAAAGAAAGTGAAAAAAGTATTGCTATAAAGAGACAGGCTTATAAGAAATACAAGTGCTCGGGTGCACCTAATGACTTTCAAAGTTATGTAATACAGAGAGATTTAAAAATGACAATAAAATAATGAAAACGACAATAGGAAATGAATATCGCTGATAAATCCAAAGAGAATACAAAAGAATTCTGTAGTTATATTAGAGATAAAATTTTTATCAGGAATCACATTGGTCCACTATTATCTGCTGACAGTCAACTTGAAACCTGATATCTTAAAAAATCATTTTAGCTCAGTATTCATAAACGAAACATCTCAAAGTTAACTCCATACTGTCACCTGTGAAAAGTCTAGGGTAAACTTACTACGGTAAATATAACAAAAGAAAAAATTAAAAGGTGTTTAGAAAAACTCAAAGTAAATAAAACATCAGGGCCTGACAGTTTTCATCCAAGAATCTTAAAGGAAATAAAAAATGAAATTGTTGTTCCATTAGAAATTAGTTTTACAAAATCCATCATATTCGGAGATGTCCCAAGAGAATGGAAGCTAGCTAACGTTACTCCCATATTCAAAAAAGGTGACAAAAAGAAACCAAATAACTACAGGCCTACAAGTTTGACTTCAATTGTAGGAAAAATGATGGAAACTATCATTAGAGATGCTATTGATCATCATTTAGAAAGCAACTGTTTGATAAATGATAGCCAGCATGGTTTCAGATGGAAATGTTCTTGCATGAATTACTTGAATTCTACAACACAGTTATCTGAAATTATGACAAAAGACACAATATAGACTTAATATATCTAGATTTTGCAAAAACTTTTGATACTGTCCCCCACAAATGACTTACTAAATTAGTTTCACACGGAATAAGTAGTAGCCTATTAAGTTGGACTAGTAATTGGTTGAATGATTGAAAACAGAGATTTGTTTTAAATGGAAAAGCTTCTGAATGGAAAAATGTTATAAGTGGAGTTCATCAGGGTTTTGTTCTTGGGCCACTTCTATTCACAGTATATATGATATAGACCATGGACTAAAATCTATTGTTTCCAAATTTGCTGATGATACAAAACTGTGAGGAATGGCAAATGATATGTTAAACCAATTAGATATTCAAGAAGATTTAGATAAATTACAGCAGTGGTCTGAAAAGTGGCTAATGAGCTTTAACACAAATTAATGCGGGGTAATGTACATAGGTAAAAATAACAGTAAGCACAATTACAAGTTATTTGGAAATTCATTAAGGAAAGTGGATACTGAAAAGGATCTCGGCGTAATCAACAGTAACAATCTCAGATCATCTAAGCAGTATATTTCAGCCTCTGAGGAAGCAAATAAGATTCTAGGACTGATTGTGCGATCTTTTGACCTCAAAAATCCATCTCTCATTAACAAGCTATATGAATTGTTAGTTTGTCCATATTTGGAATATGCTGTTTCGGTATGGTCACCAAATCTCATTAAAGACATTGATGGATTGGAAAAAGTACAATGGTGGGCCACAAAGCGGATTCCAAATATAAAAAAATAAATAATACAAAAATCAACTAAAACATACAAATCTGTTTTCCTTAAAAAAGCATAGACTTAGAGGTGACTTGATACATGTCCTTAAGATTCTAAAGGGAATTGACATCAAAAGTGACAAAATTTTCACACTGAATGAGAATCAGACAAGAAACAATGGTCTCAAACTGTCAGGAAATATTTTAACTTGGAAGTGGTTAGAAACAACTTCACCAACTATGTAGCTAATGAATGGAATAAACTTCCTGCAGAGGCAGTGCAATGTAGTTCAGTTTGAAACTTTAAGAATCATTTAAATAAGCACCAAAGCAAGATGTTATAATGACTATCATTTATTTTATATTATTTATTTGTTTTGTTGTCATATGTCTGTTTATTATTTGCTTGACTCTCATTTATTATTAGTTATATGTCTATTTATTGTTATTTACATTATTGTAGTTTTTATTCATTTATTTATTTATTTATCTTTATCATAATTTTTTTTTTTTTTTTTTTTTTTTTTGCATCCGACCTAGATATGGACCAAAAGGTTTCCTGTCGGCATGCTTGGCCTTTGTAATACTTTTTGTAATCCTTTGAGAAATAGATAATATTAAAAGAAATCTATAATGAAGGAAAAGATAAATACATACCAAAACAAAAACTGGAAAAGGTGTACATAAGAAATGAATATATAAAAATATGCACAGAAAATACATACATACATACATATACCAAGGCTTTTTTCCCCCTTACCAGGGGGGTAGCCAAAAAGGACAAGGCACAAAAACATTCCCACCCATTTCATCCCCGAAAACACTCCACACCCCTCCACCCTCCCTCCCATCTTAGCACCTCCTAGATGATGGGTCATCCCTGTCAAGGTTAATGGTTATAAAGCAAGAAAGGGATGGATGGGCAAATTGTGCTTTCCTGGATTTACAAAAGACATTTGATAAAGTACCACCCAAAAAGCTATTAAGAAAACTCAAAATAACAGGTGTACAAGGAAAGTCATTCAAATGGATGGAAGATTTCTTGCACGAGAGAAAAATGAGGGTGGTACTTGGAGATAAAACTCGACCTGGGAAGAGATAAGTGGAGTCCCACAAGGTTCTGTATTAGCTCCAATAATGTTTGCTATATATATAAATGACATGGATGAAGGTGTGGAATGTTATATGAACTTCTTTGCAAATGATGCAAAACTACTAAAGAAAGTACAGAAAAAGACTTTGAACCACTGCAGAGAGACCTGGAGAAAATCTGGGAATGGAGCCAAAAGTGGGAAGTGAACTTCAACATCAAGAAATGTAGTATAATGGAGTTTGGAAAAAGTAAACAAGAATATCAGGACAATATAAAATTAATACAAAGGAAGTAAAAAAGTTAGCTCCAAACAGGACCTAGGAGTAATTATTAACAAAGACATGTCACAAGACAAGCATATCAACAAAATAGTACGAGAATCCTTTAATTTACTAAGATCAATAAAGGTGGCTTTTAATTACTTGGATGAGGTAATGGTAAAAAAAATATTAGTCACACTGATAAGACCAAGACTGGAGTACACTGTACCACTATGGACACCCAGCACAAAAAAGAATATAAAGAAATTAGAAAGAATCCAAAGAGCAACGACAAAGATGGCACTAACACTTTCAAAATTGACATATGAACAAAGATTGTCTAGACTGGAACAAAGAAGAGAAAGAGGAGATCTAAAGCGATACCTCTATTTAAGCGTGCCCTTATGTACGCAAGATTCTATTTATGCAGTCAAATTATGGGTAAAGTCTTGTTGCTATTTACATGGAAAATTTCTATTTATGCAGGCACATTGGTGTCCATTACTGCTTGGAAAATCAAATCCTGCGCCACCATCTTGCTGACGTCACCATTCACGCGCTGTGTTATGTCTCCTCCCACCATCTTTGTTGTGTGCATGACTGGTCCTTCTTTTGGCACCTACCCCTAGGTATTGTACTGTTTGTGCCTTTAAAATGCCTCCAAATCAGGTGAGAAGTCCTACTGAATCTGGTGCTCATAAGAGAACCAGCATCACAATTGAGAAAAAGAGGGAAGTGATTACCAAAGTTGCTCAAGGTTTACACATGTGTAAGCTGGTGAGAGAGTTTAGTATGCCTGAGTCAACAATTAGAACAATTCTTTTAAACAAGATAAAATTCTGTCAGCTAATGTGTCTCAGGGTATAAGGCATGTGAGCACACATAAGAGGCCAGCATTGTTGGATGAGGTGGAAAGGTTATTGCTTGTGTGGATACAGGAGCAGCAGCACAAGAGTGACAGCTTGAGTGAGGAAATGATCTGTTCAAAGGCTCGCCAAGTGTATGCTGACCTGCAGTGGCAACAGGCTGGTACCAGTGGCCAGCTTACACCACCTTCAGTGCCCTTTACAGCCAGTAGGAGGGTGGTTTGAGAAGTTTTGGCAACGTATGGGCATCCACAGTGACATGGCATGGTGAGGCGGTGAGTGCAGACACAGATGCAGCTGAGGTGTTCATCAAGGAGTTTGAGGAGCTGGTGTGTTGTGAGGGTTACCTGCTACAGCAGGTATTTAATTGTGATGAAATAGGGCTCTTTTGGAAGAGGATGCCTAACATCACCTACATTAATGCTGAAAAGAAAGCTTTGCCAGGGCATAAGCCTATGAAAGACAGGCTTACTGTGATGTGTGTTAATGCGAGTGGTGACTGCAAGATCACGCCATTCATAGCGTATCATTTGGAGACACCACAAGCATTCAAGAGGGGCAACATCCTGAAGAGCAGACTTCCAGTGATGTGGCATTCCAACCCGAAGGTGTGGGCAACCCGACAGCTGTGCTAGGAGTGGCTCAAAGGGGCATGCGGCCCTGAGATCAAGAAGTTTCTGCAGGGGAATGGACTGCCACTGAAGTGCCTCCTGCTGCTATATAACACCCTAGCACATCCCCTCGACATGCAGGCACATCTTCCCCAAGACCTGGATTTCATCACAATTAAATTCCTGCCTCCGAACACCACTTCCATTCTGCAACCGATGGACCAGCAGGCCATTTCTAATTTCAAGAAGCTGTACACATGTGCTCTGTTTGAACACTGCTTCAATGCTACCACCAACACAGACCTTACCCTGTGAGAATTTTGGAAGTCCCACTTCAACATCTTGCACTGTGTCAAGATGATTAGCAAGAGCTGGGAGCAGGTTACCATCAGGACTCTACAGGCAGCATGGAAGAAGCTTTGGCCATCATTTGACTGGGAGCAGGACTTCAAGGGCTTTGAGCCTGCTGGTCCATCAGTCATCTCACATATTGCTGCACTAGGGGGGGACCTGGGCCTGGAGATGGAGGATGGGGATGTTGAGGAGTTAGTAGGGGAGCACGAGGATGAACTGACCACCAAGGAGCTGAAGGAGCTGCATCAGGAGTAGGTCGCCGAACTGGCCTGGGAACAGCAAGAGGTTGAGGGAGATGACAATCGTGTTCAGGGCCCCACTACGAAGGAGGTGAAGGAGGCCTGTGTAATGTGGAGGAAGCTCTACGATTTCATGGTCACACATCCAGACCAGACACTAGTGAGCCATGTTGTAGGCCAGTTCAATGAACTGGTCATGCCTCACTACCACCAAATCCATCACAGAGTTCTTTAGCCTCATGCCAAATGACAGCACCCTGATGAGGGTGCTGCTCCAGCTGAAGGAGCACCTCCTCCTTCAGAGGGGGTCAGAAAGCCCCCACCACTCCACCACCTCCTCACTCACATCCCCCTATGCCAGCTGCAAGCCTTGCCATCGGTAGGTACAGAAGATTGCTTTTTTTATTATATTTTTTACCTTGTAGGTGGTCTTTAACATTGATATTTTGGCATTAATGTTGCAGGAACATCATAATCATACCTATTTATGTCCACTTGGTGACAGGCTTCATCATATCAGAGGGAAAAAAGTAGATTATTTCAAGGTCAGGAATGGATTAATTGAATTAACATTGATTTCAATGGGAAATAGTGTTTCCATTTATGCGAATTTCTGTTTACGTGGAGGCATATAGAATGGATTAATCACATAAATTGAGGTACCACTGTATTGGCCATTTACAGAATCATGAAAGGCATGGAAGTCCTTGACAGAGACTTATTAAAGTGGGATAAAAGAAAAACAAGAGGACATGAAAATAAAATAAAAAAGGAGTGTTATAGAAGAGATTTGAAGAAAAAAAAGTTTTCCACACAGAGTTGTGGATGTCTGGAACAAATTGGAAGAAACAATAGTGTGGAAAAACCATACAAGAATTTAAAAACAAACTAGATGCTGAGAGCTACAAAGATGGGTCACTACAAGCATAGCTCCCCTTCCCTTATAATAATACTAGGTAAATATATATGTATATATATACATATAAGGTAAATACATATATATTATATATACATATATATATATACACATATACACAAAGAAATAAACTACAACAGAATCAAGATCAAACAGAACATGAAAAAGAACTACAGCATAAACTTGAAAACATTACAGATCTGATAAACAAAATATGGGAGAGAGCAAAAAGTGAAGTACCATAAAAACTCGAACTCAAATCCACCCCATACCAATGAAGGAGTTGGAGCAACCAAAGAAAAGATACCATCTTCACAAGAGTAATGAAATATCAATGATAGAAAAATCAAACTAAACACAGATGCCACCATTCCTTTTTCCAGCAGACATGGAAAGAAATCTAAAAAAATTTAAACATTCCCATGCTGAAGGCCAAGATATGACCTCAAACATCCATCTACAACACCTAACCCATATACAAGAAAACCTAGACAGATATCTTCGACCACTCCTGTAGCAATTTTCCAGTGTCAAAGTGACTGAGATGACAGCAAAATGTGTCATAAAATTCAACTTACATTAGCTCCACATTGGTGATATTGCAAAAATTGTCTTTGCCCAAATACTATTCACACTAAATGGGACTTTCTTTGGTTTATTTTGCATTAACACTGTATAACAATGAAGCATTTTTAAAATTTACAAAATAATTAACTGTATAATTCAATAACAATATATATATATATAAATATATATGAAAAAATCCCACTGTCAGAGAAAGTACACGGATGAAGTATAGAATTAACTGCATATTTTGACCACTCTCTGTGGTCCTCTTCAGCAGATAATTACATGGTGTACAAGAGTTATATAATCAATATAAAGTGATACAAAGGGAACATGAGAAGGTGGCTCAAGTAACTCTGCCATGGTAGTGATTGCTGTCTTCAAGGCCATCTACATTAGGTAAAAGTTTTTCATCTAACCTATGTGTTATGGCATAGTCCCCTTCTGATATATATATACATATATATATATATATATATATATATATATATATATATATAATATATATATATATATATATATATATATATATATATATATATATACACACACACACACACACACACAGTTTTCCTCATAGAGTTTTGGACACTTGGAACAAACTGGACAATGAAATAGTATGCGCAAAAACCATTCATGAGTTTAAAAACAAACTAGACACTGCAAGATACAAAGGCGGGACAACACGAGCATAGCTCCCCTTCCCGCAAAATACAACTAGGTAAATACAACTAGGTAAATACATATACCAAAGGCTTTTTCCCCCTTACAAGGGAAGTAGTTAAAAAACAAAGGCATAGAAACCACTCCCATTCCATCTCCTACATACTTCACTGCCCTCTACCCTCTTCCCTCCCTCTTATCTTGGCATCTCCTGGATGATAGGTCACCCCTACATCTTGTCCACTACACTGGGTCAGAAGCAGTGCTGCAAGACACACCACATCCACAACAAGGCCGCTTCATTAAATCATTGACCCCTCCTCTATGTCCCCTCATGCAGAAAAGATGAGGAGAAATCCCTTCAGGCTGTGTCAATTTATTTTTCATACATACTCCTTCACCCCCATCCCCCCACCCACTCTCCCTCATACATCACACCATCATCCATACACAACCGTTCTCCATTCACCCCTATCTTCTGTCCTCTCATTTCCTTCCTCAATAGACATTCCCCTCTTTTCCAATGTCCCTTTTACCTCATTCATCCATCTAATTGTAGGTTGACCCCTCATGTTCACTCCTTCCACTTCTACCTTCCACACCTCTTTCAGTAGTCTTTCTTCACTCATTCTTTCCATGTGTCCAAACAATCCCAATACTCTTTCATCAACCCTATCTCCCAACTCCCTTTCCACCCCTGTTCTCCTCCTCACCTCCTTATTTCTCACTCTATCCAGCCTAGTAACCCCTATCATACTCCTGATGCACCTCATCTAAGTAATGATCAGCAAAGACATGACACCGAATAAGCATATTAATAAAATAGTCGAAGAAACCTATAATTCATTGAGGTCAATAAAAGTGGCATTTGCCTATTTGGATAAGGAAATGATAAAAAATATTTGAACTACACTAATAACACCAAAACTCGAGTACACAGCAACACTATGGACACCCAGTACCAAAAAGAAATTACAAAGAATACAAAGAGCAACAACAAAACTGGCACCAACTCTTTCCAAAATGACATATGAACAAAGACTGTCCAAATTAGAATTACCAACTCTGGAACAAAGAAGGAAAAGAGGAGACTTACTATCTATAGAATTATGAAGGGAATAGAAATCTTAGATAAGAATGACTTACTGAAATGGGACAATGGAAAAACAAGAGGACATGAAAAGAAACTAAAAAAAGATATTTACAGAAGAGATCTGAGAAAAAAAAAAGCTTCCCACACAGAGTGATTGATACTTGGAACAAATTAGACAAGGAAACAGTGTGTGCAAACACTATTCAAGATTTTAAGAAAAAACTTGATGCTGAGAGATACAAAGACGGGTCACCACGAGCATAGCTCCCTTCCCGTATAATACAACTAGGTAAATACATTCAAACTCTTCCTCCTTTATGTTCCACATTTCTGCCCCATACAGTGTTGACTGCACAATTGCTCTCCTATGTTTCCCTCGTCCTAATTTGTAACCAATCTATGAAAGCCTGCTTTTTCTCTTCTACACCCTTCTTTGCTTCCTCATCCCACCATTCACTACCCTTCCTTCTATTTCCTCCCATCCTCCTTGTTCCACACACCATCTTTGCACACCTTATGACTCCCTCCTTGAACCATCCCCATTCCTCCTCCACTCCTAGTTCTACTCTATCCTTCACTCCTCCTTTTCTTTCTTATTTAAGGGGGATCTGACAGTCTGATAGAAATATATATATATTTTTCTATATATATATATCGACTTGATATTTTTACAGTATAATCAAATTATTATTTTCCAAATTCCATGAGCATTTGAATGATGTATGTCCATCCCTTCATCCATCAGTCCGTATGACATCATTGATAACGTCGCAAACATTTTCCAATTTTAATACTTTACCTAGACTAACCTGCTTTTGCATGTAAAATCTCAAATACCAAACAACGTGTAATTTTGTTTCCTAAAATCTTAATAGATCAAGATATACATGACTTTGTGACATCATACTGATAGTGTTTTTCCTATAAAATTCCCTCTAGTGATATTATTTATCATTTTTATCAAAACTTACACGAGAAAGGCAAAACATTCATGTGTTAGCATGGTAAGTTTGAAGAAAATCTGATTAGTTTTAAAAATTTGCCAAATATTTGAGACCGAAAAATCTTTGTTTTGAGTATTCGAGCTTTAAAGTTTTCAGTAAGATGTCTGAACTTTTTTGTACAACATACTTTGGTTTTGTATGTTATGACTGGAATTATTTTCTAATATAACATTCTAAAAAATTCTATATATATAAATTATACGGTCAATTTATATATGCACACAATGGTACAAGTTGATATATGGCCCATGTGTTCCTAGTGATAAATGTTGTGATATGAATTTCTATGATATTCCTGGCTCTACATTGCATAAATCTGTGCTTTTGCAAACGCCCATTACCCCATTTATTGCTTCTCCCCACCCAAAAACCCCGTTTTCCCACACGTCCCCCTCAGATCGTTCTGGTAAGCGAGGTAACCCAAGTTACATATCTTTCATATTCAATATCTCGAGAACTACGCACTTGCGAAGGAAATGAAGTACACCATGGTAATGTGAACCACAACATGGCTGCCATGTATAAACCCAAATACACGGAACACTCCCGCCAACCGGGGTGTTTTTTCCCTATTTCTATGATATTCCTGGATCTACATTGCATAAATCTGTGCTTTTGCAAACGCCCATTACCCCATTTATTGCTTCTTCCCACCCAAAAACCCCGTTTTCCCACACGTCCCCCTCAGATCGTTCTGGTAAGTGAGGTAACCCAAGTTACATATCTTTCATATTCAATATCTCGAGAACTACACACTTGCGAAGGAAATGAAGTACACCATGGTTCATATCACAACATTTATCACTAGGAACACATGGGCCATATATCAACTTGTACCATTGTGTGACATGAACCTTTTGCAATGGGTGGCACTCACTTGTTTGGTGATAAGGAAAGGTGCCCATTGCTGATTAAAAAATAACCCTTATCAATGATTTGACACTGTGATGGCACCCCAGCAGTGAGGCTTTACCCATGAAAGCTGATAAAGGCACAGAAAAGGAGAGGAAAATAGGCTCACCATTGCAACAATCAACAGATACTAAAGTAATTGAAAAAGGATTATTTCTATTTTAGATATCATTATAAACAAAGACTTTGAGTATGACTTTGAGTATGACTTTGAGTATGACAACTAAGAGAAAAAAGATCCCAAATGCCACTAGATTTTCACACACAAAACAAAGGAAAATACCGTATATACTCGTCTATAGGTTGACATCTTAAGGAATTTTTTTTAGGCTAAAACCTAGGGGTCGACCTATACCCAAGTAATAATCTTGTTAGGTTGAAATCCAGACATGACAAGAAAGGCTAGGAAGAACTCTTACCTTTTCTTTAGGTTCAGAAATCAAAGTATTTACCTACTAGTTACTACCAGTAAACAATGGGGACATAAAATACATGGTACGTACCAAAATATGTGAAATTCCTTCTAGATATGATAACCCCATACTGTGGTTTTACCTGTTTGTTAAAATTCTTAGCACAGGCGAGCTTATTATATCATGTATACTATTATAGTACCCATAGTTGTTTAGGAAATAATAACATGCTGTGATATTCTCAAATTTAGGTATTTTTTTTAGTTTCGACCATGGGCACAACATAGCAATAGAAAATTGATTATTAAGTTTGTAAATTAAAATGTATCAATGTAATATGCAATTTTGTGGGCGGAAGTGAAAATAAAAAATACCTTGCTACAAGCAAATATGCTAATGAACCAAGTCGGTAGCATAGGATCGGGACGCAATCTTGTTGTCTGTCAATTGATGGCCTCGGTACTTCTGACAGTACCTCACCAGGTACATTTTTTTGAAGGAATGTTATGGAGCAGAGATACATGCATTCCTTCAAGCTGCAAGAACTTTGTATACCCCGCAAGCTGAGTGGTTGAAAAGCCCGCCAACGTCTCTCACGACGATGACAACGAGGATGAGCCGGATGACATTTAATTTGCAGGTAATGATTTATTAAACACAGGTTAGTTTAGGTTAGACGAATTTATCATCGTTTCATTTCTTCAACATCGGTAACTATCATAACAAACATGGCGTACCATTCGTCCGACACAACTTCGTTACTTATGAAATCTGTTTTAGCACCTTTTTTGTTTTTTATTTCCGCTCACAAAATTGCATATTACGTTGATACATTATAATTTACAAAATTAATAATTAATTTTTTATTGCTATATTGTTCCCATGGTCGAAACTAAAAATATACCGTAGGTAAGTTTTTAGTTTCGACCATGGGCGCAATATAGCAATAGAAAATTAATTATTAATTTTGTGAATTATAATGTATCAAAGTAATATGCAATTTTGTGAGTGGAAATAAAAAAAGGTGCTAAAACAAATTTCGTAAGTAACGAAGTCATGTCGGACGAATGGTACACCATGTTTGTTATGATAGATGCCGATGTCGAAGAAATGAAGGGATGATAAATCCGTCTAACCTAAACTAAACTAACCTAACCTGTGTTTGATAAATCATTACCTGCAAATTAAATGTCATCCGGCTCGTCCTCGTTGTCGTCGTCATGAGAGACGTTGGCAGACAAGATGGCGTCCCAATCCTATGCTATCGACTTCGTTCATTAGCATATTTTCTTGTAGCATGGTATTTTTACTTTCATTTCTGCCCACAAAATTGCATATTACGTTGATACATTTTAATTTACAAAATTAATATTTAATTTTCTATTGCTATATTGCGCCCATGGTCGAAACAAAAAAAAATACCCCGGTATTCAATATGGAAGGTCAGCATACGCGGATTTGGTCATATACGGTAATTTCGGGAACCTAACCACCGTAAACAGTAAATAAAGCTTTAATGTACTGTATAAAAGAGGGAAAATACACGAAAATAAAGATACATGTATTGCTGGACATTGTACATACAGTACATGTACGTATATGTATACACTTTTGCTTAACGACCAATTCGGTTAACGACGGCGCGCTGGTCCCAATTGTCGTCGTTAAACGAGTGGTTGTAATCAATTGCTATACCAGGCAAGCCATGCCAATTCAAAGCATTAAGACAGTGGAATGCTCACAGCACCAAAACAAAAACAAGCCACTCGACCTGTACCTGAGGTATATGGAAAATTCCAGATTTTTTGGCCAAAAATGGGAGGTCGACCTTTACACGAGATCAACCTATAGACGAGTATATACAGTATTGAGAAAAAGACACACAGAAAAGAGCTGTATTTTGCCACGTGTAGGGTTCATTCTTGCATGTGGCTAATACACCCATTGTCCCTTTAAACCTACTTAGCACATGTTAGTGAGTGCCAACAGCTAAAATTAACTTTCCTACATATTTTTAAATAGTGTTGGAATGTAAATTCATGCAAAATGATTTTTTTTCTTAATTAGCTTTCCAGACCATCAGATCCCCCTTAAGCAGTTCACTCTAAACACCTCCCTACCTTCTGCCCTTTTCCTCTTTTTCCACTTATCCTCCACTCTCATCTTACTTTCCACTAAAAATGATCTGATATTCCCCCACTCTCCCCCCTTAGAATATGTACATCCTTAACTCTTCCTATTGTACTCCTGGTTACCACTATATAGCCCATTAATGCTCTATCTACCAGCCTTCCATCCACCACCCTCTTCCATGTGTACTTTTGCTTGACTTTCTTCCAAAACACTGTATTTGCTATCATCAACTCTCAAGACACATCATCATCAACTCTCCACTATGATTTTTCCTCGAACTCCACACTTCCCAAACACTCTGTCTATTGGTTCATTTCCTACCCTAACATTAAGGTCTCCCAATACAACTACATTGACATTTCTCCCTAATCCCTCTATGCACTCATCCATCCAAAGAGCCTCCCTTTCCTCTACACTCTTCTCACTACCAGGCCCATATGCACTTACAAAAATCATATTCACTTTCATCCACATTAACCTTGAAGAAACCTCCTTCCACTCCACTGCACACTTATCCCTTCACTTACTAGTACAGCCATCCCTTCTCTTCCTCGTCCTCTTCACTCCTGAAAACCTCCCAACTACACTCCCAAACTCACACTCGCCCCTCCCTTTCAACTTAGTTTCACTCAGTGCCAACACATCCATCTTTCATCTCACATTCATACTGCGTATCTATTCCCTTTTACTCTCATCTGTACCACACCAACACATATCAAAAGACCCAAACCTTAAGGTACTGGTTGGAAAATTCCTAGACCATCTTATGCCTTTACTTTTTTTAGGAATGTCCCCTGTGGGGCTACAGGTAGCAGGATTCCTAGTCCTATCCCTGTTCTGTTTTTTGTCGCCTCGTATGACTCAAGTGGGAAGACTTGGTGGCAACATTCTTTTCCCCCACCACAGTGTTAGGCAAAAAAAAGAAATTGAATATTCAGAGATATGGTACTTGACAGTAACAAGGGGTGGGGAACAGCATAACAGAGGGACAGTCGCAATATAATCAAAGTGTCATTTCTCTATGAACAGAGATTTCCTCTATCATAAACAAAATGATGTGTGGCTCTGGTCTGTACGGGCACCCCATATAGACCCTCAAGTATCAGCTGCATGCTATTTTGCCACAATAACATACAGTTGTAAAAATAATGCCAAATAATTCCTATGTGCACAACTACTCCAGCCATGAAAATGATGATCAGAGTTCTTTTTACAACTTTCAGGCTGTATTACAGCAAAATAATATTTCAAAAAGTTAAAAATAATAACATGTGTTATTCAATTTATTAAAGAAATATAAATTGGATTATTGTTAAACTATCAAGAATAAAATTATATTACCTGACAACTCATTAAAACAGCACTATGAGGCTGTACTAAAGCAACATGGTATTTTAAAGTTACAAAATAGGTAAATGTGTTCCACTACTTATAGAATGAGCATTATACTTTTTATATATTAGCAAGAAAAATCAAGTGCCTGGCAACTCTTTCTAAAGATGGTGATTATAAACTTCAGCATACTCTTCTTTTCAGTTCAACTGATATTTAATTATTTTTCTGTTTACTTATAAATATCTAATGTATATAACAATACAAGTCCATTATATCTGTACATATTACTTTATATTCTACTTTTTTATAACCAATCTTGTTGAGCATACAGGTGAAGTAATCTCAGATCTACACATACTGGTAAGTATACCTTGTGTTTTGCTTGATAATTGTGTTTATAACTACTCATACGCAAAGGATTGTTTTATTATAGTGAAAGCACACTCAAAAGTTCTTGAGTGTTAGTAGTCATAGTTCTCTCTGTCTGTCTCTCTCTCTCTCTTTATTTTTAAGGAATTGACAGAAAAAATAGACAAATAGTATAATGCCTTAGGTGAGATCATTGGAAATTATAGCAGTGGACTGAATCATGTGTCTGGGAATGCTCCTCTGCCCTGTAGTAGACCCTACTTCCGATGATTTAAGCTCCTCCTGCATAACATTGTTGGAAATGACACCTGTAACCTTTGGAAAAAACATTACTGGTTGTACAATAAATTTTCAATTTCTAGAAGAGCTCATATAACTTATATTAAAATCAAACAAGCCATCTGAAAACCCTGCATCCTGAGACCAATCTTGCTAATATCCACCATATTAAGCTAATGGAAAGACCAGTAGTAGAAAGAAATGTGACTAAACTACCCACCACCCAAAATCAACACAAATCAGAGGGTCACTCCACCAACATGTTGCTTCCAAACATCACCTAACAAGTGCTGGAAGGATTTAACAAGAATGCTCCACTAGAAGGAATGGTTATGATAACTATATACATACACAAGGCATTTGGTATGTTCCCAAACATATGCTGTTACAAAAGATCAAAGGGATGATGGATATAACAGCAATGGCAGGAAGTGGCTAGGTAGCTTTATAGCTGGTAGAAGGGGCAGTGACCCAAGACAGCCAGATATCTGGAATAGAGAGACTATTCAATGAAATTCCCCACAGGAGTAATATTCTCACCTATAGAGAAAAAAGAAAGGCTGGAAACAATTCATTGTATTTCATCAGTTCTTCACCCTTGAGACCAAATGACCAGGAGCTGTAGCTCACAGCTCCTACCCAGTACCACACAAGAATATTGTAATGCATATTACTAGCCTGAGAAAATATCAAAATTATAAACTGGAAGCAAGGTTTCTATTCAATTATTGCTTTCATACCATCATAAAATTGAAAGATCATAGGTCAAATAATCACAAATCAGAGTATGTCCTTATATACATAAGAGTATATACATTTAGAAGTGTATATAACCTGTATAAAGACTGAATAAATTTGCAAGGTAATTTCCTGAGTGTTACCTACCTAAAAAATGTACAGGTACAACACCCACTTTCTAGGTACTGTTGGTTTGGAACCTCTTATAATCCATCCAAATTTATGAGCTGGAACCTTCAAATTCCCATAGCCACCAAACTAATTTACTGGGCAGCCATAGATGACATTAAGTATAACTGTATTCACTTGGATTGTTTACACTTGCTGGTGGGGGAGGCCATCTCAATTCTGAGTTTCTTAGATTATTTTGATTGCATTTAACCTTAACTATGGCTTGTAAGGGAGATGAGAGGGACACTAGTGGTATCAAATGTAAACATCAGTATGTATTAATTCCCTAGAAAATTGAACCACTGAGAAAACTGGACTGTGGTGTTTCAGTACATAAGATCTGTGAAGAATATGGTCCCAGTAAATAAATTGTTTATGATATAGAGTGTGCTGACCAAGGTGACCACCCTTAGTCCAGAAAAATCAGTAATCCAGAAAGGCTTTGGGACTAAAGGTTCTGGAAAATTGATGTTGTACCTTTAACATAAAGAAATAAATGCTTACAACTGGTTATAAGACATTCTTTTTAACATCATCATTAACTGTAAAACTATTTGTTATTGTATGCATTCATTTAATTTTTCACTAAAAGTCTGTTAGGTTTTAATTTCTACAAAACATTACATACAGCTTCTGATGTAATAAACAATAAAATAAATAAAATGACTGACTGGCCATGTATCTGAGATTATAAAGTATCTACTAAAATATACTTCAAGTTTGAATGATAAATAAACCATACTGATGTAGAGATTTATAATACAAACATAGCGCTGCAAACTGTTTTCTTTTCAAAGAGAGACATAGAAAGAGTAAAAGTGAGTGAGACAGAGAAACAAAGAGAAAGAGACAGAGACTGAGATAGAGCAAAAAAAATCCTGTGTGTGTGTAGTTGATTGACACCACACCCACAATGAAGTATGTATTATATATATTGACTTGATGTGCTTTACACTGGATGACACTGGACCCACCACTTATACACTACACTACCAAGGTATGTGAAGGTTTCCAAGACCTCAATGCCCATGCCACATCCATGGATAGACTGAACTGTGCCATTCAGTAAGCCCTCAAATGCCTGGACCTTGGTCTTGGTCCACCAGACCTGTAGTGCATGCAGTCTCACCTCCCAATGCAGTGATTCAAAGGCTGCAATAAGGACCTCCAACAACTTTACAATAAGGACAGCATTATCAACAATGACAAGGTCAATGACCTTAGTATTGCAAATAGATGCTCTACAACAACAATGATCAAGAATTCTGTCCAATACCCAGTCCATGCAGGTGTTGAAAAGTGTTGGGGCAAGGATACACCCTTGCCTCACTCCTGAGATAACAGGAAAGAAGCTGGACATGTCTCCTCCATACTCTGTAGCATTCTCTGTTCCAGAGTACAGTATAAGCCAGACATCAAGTAAATAATGCTCGCAGGAATCCCATTGATCTCCAGATGATCCCAACGTACCCCACAATGCATCAAGTCAAACGCCTTCTGGAGATCAACATAAGTTGCAAAAAACTCCTGTTGAAACTCAGATCAGCACTCCACAAAAATATAAAGTGCTAGGATTTTTTCAGTTTCTGACTTACCTGGCATAAACCCAGAGTCCAAAGGCTTCTGAAACTTTAGCGCATGTTAATGAACCCATATCAGCAACAGATGAACAAGCACATTACCTGGCTTAGTGAGCATTGTAATACTGTGGTAACTGTTGCAGTCCTTCTGGTCCCCTTTCCCTTTCCAGATAGGGATGACCAAAACTTTTTTCAAGTTAGATGCAATGGTATTAGACTGCCAGACAGCAGACAGTACTGGATGCAACCTGTAGATCATTGTCTCACATTCAACTTTCAGCAACTCCTCACTTATGTTGCAGATACTAGCTGCCTTTCTACCTTTCAACTTGCACCCTTTCTGACCTCAGTTTGAGAGGGCAGAAATTCATCTATCAGTGCATTGGCAACTGCCACCTAAACATCATAAAGGGAAAGCTGTCCACTTCAAAGGTCATCCATGAGCTAAAAATTAGCAAAGGGACTACAACCCTCCACACCTGACACTAATTGCCTATCAGTGGTTTGGACTGTGCTCTTCTGGGTCACTGATTTAGAGTAGAGTTTCTTCAGGGCTCAGTAAGCAGACCTGTGGTTATTTGCATTTAAATAGCCCTCAATCTCTTCAGTGATTACCTTAAAATACATATTATCCATCCCCATGAGATCTCTAGTCTGCCATTTCTGAGTCCTGAATTGGTCCAGGTTCTCAGCCATTCTGGCAGCACGACCCAGTTCTACAGCCTCTGGTGTCTCCCAATGCACTCCTAAATACCTTTCAGAATTTCATGCTTGAAGGTGTCCCACAATTCTTCAGGGTCCTCAAGAATGACAAGTATTTCAGAATGACTAGAGATTACTATCACATACTCCTGGACACAATTTGACATATGAACAAAGATTGGACAAACTCGAACTACCTACCCTGGAACAAAGAAGAGAAAGAGGAGATCTGCTAACCATATACAGAATTATGAAAGGGATGGAAGTCTTTGATAGAGATGAATTATTAAAGTGGGATAGAAGAAAAATTAGAGGACACAAAAAGAAACTTAAAAAGGATAGTTACAGAAGAGATCTAAAAAAAAAAGCTTCCCACACAGAGTGATAGATATCTGGAACAAACTGAATCAAGAAACAGTAAGTGTAAAAAGTATACAAGAATTTAAGATCAAACTGGATGCTGAAAGATACAAAAGTGGGTCACTATGAGCATAGCTCTCTTCCTGTAAAATACAACTAGGTAAATACATGCATTCTTCTCCGGATAAAACCTAGGTGGATTATATCTTGGGATTCTCCTAAGTTCAATACAGTGCAGAGGTACCTTTCTCAACATTTAATTCAGTGATCCAAATTAGAGTCCCATCCAGGGATGAAAAAATTCAGCACCATTGCACTGTAAGCTGGCATTCCAATTCTGGTGGGCAAGGAATTGGGACTGTGTGTGAGATCACAACATTACCTATAGGTCAGGCTATATATGAGCTCTGAGCTCTCATCCAGGAGGGTAGTAGCTGTCGATCATGACTCCAAGATGTGATCCAAGACTGTAGCACTCTCCCCGTAAAATACAACTAGGTAAATACACACACAAATACACACACTTTCGTCGGATGGACAGCGAGAATTGGAATTCCGAAGAAAAAGGAAAATCTACGTGGATTTCAATGTCAAGGAAGTACCTTATTGCATTTATAGGGAAGGGGAAAGCTCATGGTGTAGTGGGAAAGTGATAAAAAAGGAGAAGGGGAGGGATTATTGAGGGAAATGGAAGGAAATGAGGAAGAGGGAGACATGGTCCAGGAGGCCAGGCGTCTTGTAAACAAAAGACGGACTGATGATGACGATTTCGGTGATGACGGGATCAACAAAAATGTAAAGATTAGAAATATAGATAAGAGCAGCACAGTGGAAGGTGATGATAATAGTTTCCAGGGATTTAAAGAGGGTGGGGGGATACCAACCTCCCCCGATTAGCAAGACTAGAGGAAAAACTTGATAAAATGACCAAGCATTGGGAAAATAGGTTCGGTAACGTAGCCAAGATTGCGCAGAGAGTTGAAAGGTTGGAAGAACTAGAGAAGGCGAACAAAAACTTAACTTTAGAAATAGAAGAATTAAAAAGACAGTTAAAAGAAGTTAAAGAAGAGAATGAGGAATTAAAGAGGAATAATAAAGACAATAAAGAGGCCATAGCAAAGGAAGCACAGGGCTGGAAAAAAATCCAAGAAAACAGTAAAGTTGCATTTACTGACATAATTAAGCAACAAATGAAAGAACAAACTGAAGACTCAGTTATTAAAGTGATGAGACAGAAGAATATAGTAAGAGACTTAGCAGACAAAAAGAAATGTTTATTTATATTAGGAATGGAAGAGAAATTGAACCAAAATAGAAACACAAGAATTAAAGAGGAAAAAGAAAAAGTAAACAGTTTACTAAAATTAGTTCAGGAAGATGAACCTGAAATCATGAAACAAATTGAAGAGATGTGTAGAATCGGAAAATATAGTACAGATAAGACCAGACCAATTAATATTAAATTCAGGTCACAAACAACAGCAGAGAATATCTTAGCAAAAACAGGGAAGCTAGCAGCAAGTGAACAATATAAAAAGGTATGGATAAAAAGAGAAATGAATAAAGAGGAAAGAGAGGAAGAAAAAATGAAAAGACAAGAAGCTAAAGAAAAAAACGAGAACAGAACGGAGTCAAAAAAAGAAGAATTCTATTGGAGAGTAGTGAATATGAAAGTGAGGAAATCGACCATAACAGAAACAAAAAAGAAACAGAAAATACAATGGAAATAACAAAGTTAAGAGTGTCCTACACAAATATAGATGGATTAATAACAGGACCGAATGAACTGAACGAGTATCTGAAGGAAAAAGAACCGGACATAATGGGAATTGTAGAGACAAAATTAAAAGGTCCACTACCACCCAACAGCATAGGACACAATGCATATAATTATTGGATTAGAAACAGAGAGATAAAACAAGGGGGTAGAGTTATGTTTCTGACTAAGAAGGATATAAACGTGAAGAGTGTCACATATGGAAAGAATAGAGATGATTATGATAGAAGTAGAAGACAGAGATAAGGGCAGAAATTTTGTAATAAACTACGTGCCCCCAAAAACAGCCTTGTAGGAAGAGAGTGAACATAAAAGTATGTTAGAAGACACAAGGATAACATTAAATAAGATAATGGAAGATGGAGGAAGAATAGTTATGATGGGCGACTTTAATTGCAAAGAAGTCTGCTGGGAAGAGATGACAGTAAAGGGTGGAGAAGACTCATGGGGAAATGTTCTACTTCGAGATGATTATTGACCACATAATGACACAATGGATTCAAGAGAACACTAGGTATAGAAATGAAGAACCATCAAGACTAGACCTAATAATCACACCAGAACCTGAAATAGTGGAAAAGATAGAATACCAGGCACCAATAGATAAAAGTGACCACATATTTATAGAACTAGAACTAAGTGAGAAAAAATACATGAAAAGAAATGAACAATATAGAAAAGGAAGATTGGTGGATGATTTTTTTTTTCTTATAAAATAAGAGCATTCTTTCAAAATGAAAACTGGGAAAGAATACACAAAGATACAACAGTAGAAGAGAAATGGAATATTTTGACAAAAATTTATAAAAAAAAGGAGTGGAAAAGTATGTCCCAAGACAAAAACAAGAAAAAGAATATGTAAAGTGCTGGTACAACAAAAGTTGTAAGGAGTTAAAAGACAAAAGAGATAAAGCTTGGACCAAATTGAAGAAAGACAAAAGACCTGAAAAATGGAAAATATATACTATTTATAGAAATGAATATGTACAAGTGTGCAGAGACGAAAAAAGAAAATATGAAAAAGATGTCATAGAAAAATGTAAAGATCAACCAAAACTATTCTACAGATTTGTAAACAACAAACTGAAAAACAAACAAGATTTGGAGAAATTAAGACAAGGAGTTGAATACACAGAGGAAATAGAAATGGCAGAAATTATGAACAAACATTTTAAATCGGTGTTTACAAGGGAGAACATACAACCTGGAGAGATCGAATGGGAAGAGAAAGTCCCCCCTATGAAAGAAATAGAAGTAACAAAAAACGAAATAATGAAACACTTGAGTAATCTTGATGTCAGAAAATCGCATGGACCAGATGAAATAGCAAACTGGATTTTGAAAGAATGCAAGAATGAACTGGCAGACAAAATACAAAGCATAATAAACAGTTCCTTGAAAGAAGGTAAAGTTCCAGAAGATTGGAAAAAAGCAAAAATAGTACCTTTATACAAAGGAGGAAATAAAGAGGACCCTACAAACTACAGACCAGTCTCTATAACAAGTACAATAGCAAAAATCTGTGAAAGAATTATCAAAAGTAGATGGGTAAAGTATTTAGAAAAAAACAATGTACTAAATCCAAGGCAGTTTGGATTCAGACAAGGACGATCATGCGTCACCAATTTAATATGTTTCTATTCAAGGCTAATAGATATAATACAAGAAAGAGATGGATGGGTGGATTGTGCATTTCTAGACCTAAAAAAAAACTTTTGACAAAGTACCACATAAGAAGTTTAAGAATTTAGAAACTGAAGGAGGAATACAGGGCAAAATGCTTAAATGGATGGAAGACTTTTTGCAAGAAAGAAAAATGAGAGTAGTGATAAGAGACAAACACTCTAACTGGGATGAAGTAATAAGCGGTGTTCCACAAGGAACAGTTTTGGCCCCAATAATGTTTGCTATATATATTAATGATATGGATAAAGAAATTGAAAGTTATATGAGCTTCTTTGCAGATGACGCAAAACTGTTAAAAAAAAGTGAACACGGAAGAAGATTGTGAGTCACTAGAGAGATCTCAATAAAGTATGGGAATGGAGTAGGAAGTGGGAGATGGAGTTCAATACAAAAAAGAGTAGTATAATGGAATTTGGAAAAAGCAAAAAAAGAATAGAAGGATCATATAAATTGGGAGAAGGAATAAAAAAAAAGTAGAAAATGAGAAGGACCTGGGAGTCATTATTATGAATAATATGTCACCTCAGAAACGTATAAACAAGATTTTTGGAGAAACTTATAATTTAATAAGAACAATCAAAGTGGCATTTACATACCTGGATGAAGAAATGGTGAAGAAAATACTAATCACTTTAATAAGACCAAGGTTGGAATATGCAGGAATGATGTGGTCACCAAGTACAAAAAAATCTATAACAAAACTTGAAAGAATACAAAGAGCAATTACAAAATTGGCACCAACACTCTCAAAACTATCATATGAAGAGAGACTAGCAAAACTTGAACTACAGACACTAGAGCAAAGAAGAGAGAGAGGAGATTTGATAACTATTTACAGAATCATGAAAGGCATAGAAATTATTGATAGAGAGGATCTAATAAAATGGGATGAAAGAAATACAAGAGGACACAGAAAGAAAATCAAGAAAGACAGCTATAGAAGAGATCTGAAAAAAGAATAGCTTTCCTCACAGAGTAATAGACATTTGGAACAAGTTAGATGAGAAAGTAGTGTGTGCAAAAACAATACATGAATTTAAAAATAGTTTAGATAAAATGAGATATAAAGATGGGACACCACGAGCATAGCTCCCCTTCCTGTAAAATACAACTAGGTAAATACACACACACACATGCACTGTTCACTATTTATGTGAATGACATGGATGATGATGTGGAATGTTACATGAACTTTTTTGCAGACAATGCTAAATTGTAAAAATCAAAATGGATTGCAAATCACTACAGAGAGACTTCAACAACATTTGGAAATGGAGTCAGAAGTGAGAAGTGGACTTCATCATTAAGAAATGTAGCATAATGGAGTTCAGAGAAAAAGTAAAAAAAGAATATCAGGACAATATACAATTGGAACCAAGGAGGTAAAGAAAGTGGGATCTGAAAAAGACCTAGGAGTAATTATCTCAAATGACATCCTCTGATAAACAAATAAACAAAATTGTCAGAGAATCCTATAACTTGCAAAGATCAATAAAAGTGGCATCTACTTATTTGGACGAAGAAATTATTAAAACAATATTAGTCACACTGATAAGGCTTAGACTGGAGTTTGCTGTGACATTATGGTCACCCAGTACCAAAAAGAATATAAAGAAAATTGAAAGAATCCAGAAAGCAACCACAAAAATGGCTCCAGCACTTTCAAACTTGTCATATGAAAACAGACTGAATTAAATGAAGTTGCCAACTTGGAAACAAAGAGGAGAGAGAGGTGATTACTGACCACCTATGGAATCATGAAAGGGATGGGAATACTTAATAGAAAAGACTTACTAAATTGGGACAAGAGAAACACAAGAGGACATGTAAAGAAACTCAAAAAGGATAGTTATAGAAGAGATTTGAAGAGGAACAGTTTTCCACACAGAGTGATGGACACTTGGAACAAGCTGGACGAAACAATAGTGTGTGCAAAAACCATACACAAATTTAAGAGCAAACTAAACACTGCGAGATACAAAGGTGGGACACCATGAGTGCAGCTCCTCTTCCAGTAAGATACTAGGTAAATACACACTAAAGGAAGAGATATATATGGAGAAAAATGAAAAATACAGAAAAGGAAGATTAAACGGACTTTGGAAAACTTAAGAAATTCTTTCAAAATGCAAATTGGGAAAAAATCTACATTAAAGAAACAAAAGTGGAAGAGAAATGGACGATCTTGATGGAAATATATAAAGAGAGAAAGCTTGGAAATGATAGAGAAAAGATAAAAAAAAAAAACCTGGAAAATGGCAAATATATATATGTAAACTAAAAGTGTGCAAAGAGGAAAAAAGAAACTACAAAAAAGACATAGTAGAAAAATGTATAGATCAACCCAAACTATTCTATATGTGAATGGTAAACTTAAAAATAAATGAGAAATGGTGAAACTATACCAGGAAATACAGAATACACACATCTGGAAAAGGCTGGTCATGAACAATCACTTTGAGTCAGTTTTCACTAGAAAAAAAGTAAAGCATTGGGACAAAGGAAGTGAAGTGTGATCTCTCCACGTGAGGGAAATAATAATAACACAAAAAGAAATAATAATTCAATTAACGAAACTTGATGTTAGCAAATCACACGGCCTGGACAGAATTGCAAATTGGATACTAAAAGAATGTAAAGAAGAACTAATGGACAAAATATATAACACAAGTTGCTCACTCAAAGAAGGAAAAATACCAAAGGACTGGAAAAATGCCAATATTGTACCAATATATAAAGGAGGAAACAAGGAAGAACCAACTAATTACAGACCAGTCTCCCTTACAAGCACTGTAGCCAAAATGTGAGAAAATTATCAAGAATAGATAGGTAAAACACCTGAAAGATTATAATAAACTTTAGACAATTTGGATTCAAACAGGGAAGATTATGTGCTTTCCTAGACTTACAAAAAGCCTTTGACAAACTACCACAAAAAAAAAAAAAAAAAAAAAAAGGAAAACATAGGAGGGATACAAGGTAACATACTAAACTGGATGGTAGAAAAATGAGAGTAGTGCTCAGACAAAAGTGTTCAGGTTGGGAGGAGGGGATTAGTGTAGTTCCTCAGGGATCAGTATTAGCTC
Organism: Oratosquilla oratoria; assembly: GCF_046742065.1. Taxonomy (NCBI): domain Eukaryota; kingdom Metazoa; phylum Arthropoda; class Malacostraca; order Stomatopoda; family Squillidae; genus Oratosquilla; species Oratosquilla oratoria. Next base: position 4,613,502 of record NC_134804.1, on the reverse strand, counting down.
CAATAATATTCACTATTCATGTGAATGACATGGATGATGATGTGGAATGTTACATGAACTTCTTTGCAGATGATCCCAAATTGTTGAGGAAAGTGAAAACTGAAATGGATTGTGAATCACTACAGAGAGACCTAAACGAGGTTTGGAAATGGAGTCAGAAGTGGGAAGTGGACTTCAATATTAAGAAATGTAGCATAATGGGAGTTCAGAAAAAATTGAAAAAAAAAAATCAGGACAATATACAATTGGAACTAAGGAGGTAAAGAGAGTGAGATCTGAAAAAGACCTAGGAGTAATTATCTCAAATGACTTGTCCTCTGATAAACAAATAAACAAAATTGTCAGAGAATCCTATAACTTGCTAAGATCAATAAAAGTGGTTTTTACCTATATAGACAAAGAAATGGTTAAAAAAAAATATTAGTCACACTAATAAGGCCTACACTGGAGTATGCTACAACACTATGGTCACCCATTACAAAAAAGAATATAAAGAAAATTGAAAGAATCCAGAGAGCAGCCACAAAAATGGCCCCAGCACTTTCAAACCTATCATATGAGGAGAG
>NC_134804.1:4465436-4605436 GCF_046742065.1 Oratosquilla oratoria | reverse complement strand
CGCTCTTCTCTCTCTCTCTCTCTCTCTTTTTCCACCTTCATCAACTTGTCATAATGTACCAACATACATACATATATATATACATACATATATACATACATACATATATATATATATATATATATATATATATATGCAATCAAAACACTAGGAATTTGTGTTCACAAATGTGTAAGTAAACACTAGGAAAAGTAAACTAACGAAGCAGAGCGCTTTCGTATAATTACATCTTCTGCACTGAAGATGTAATTATATGAACGTGCTATGCTTCGTTAGTTTACTTTTTCTAGTGGTTACTTATGCATATATATGTATATATATATATATATATATATATATATATATATATATATTTATATATATATATATATATATATATATACACATACATACATATATATCTGGATAGAATCACCAGTGACGGTGATGTCGATAAAATAATTCTGACTGTCGTCTCCGGATTCAAACCGGGCACATGATTTCTCATTGCCAATGCCCTACTGACTGAGCTATTGACCCTATAAAATCCTACAACCTGGAAGATAATCTACTTCCCAAGGAACTAAGTCGATGGCTAACTGCCATCCCTACTTATATTCTATGTAGGACCAGGGCCAGGTCCTATGTAAAATATAAGTACGGATGGCAGGTAGCAGTCGACTTAGTTCCTCGGGAAGTAGATTAACTTCCAGGTTGTAGGATTTTATAGGGTCAATAGTTCAGTTGGTAGGGCATCAGCAATGAGAATTCATGTGCCCGGTTCAAATCCGGGGACGACAGTCGGAATTATTTGATACATATATGTATATATAAATATATATACATAATTATATATATACATATATATATGGCTAGTTGTGCATTAATAATTTTCTTAATGGTATTTTCCATATACCTTATTAAGGATTTGTTTTCCTTAGGAAGGAAATTTATGACTTGGCTGTATGTAGTCATATTAGCTAATATGACTACATACAGCCAAGTCATAAATTTCCTTCCTAAGGAAAACAAATCCTTAATAAGGTATATGGAAAATACCATTAAGAAAATTATTAATGCACAACTAGCCATCACTTTTAATGAAACATGCATTAGAGAAAAACTCCTGCCCAAATACACTGACAACATATATATATATATATATACATATATATATATATATACATATATATATACATATATACATATATATATACATATATATATATATATATATACATATATATATATGTGTGTGTATATATAATTATATATATATACAAATACACATATATACATACATATACTAGCATGTCAAGTGGCATCTTATTGATAAAAAATCTAATATTTACAATAAAAGAAGTTAAAATGCAACATACCAGATTTTCCACTAAACTTTCTCAACAGTAAACATTTTACTAGTGCATATCTTGCAATGAGGATGACTTTCACATAACAAACATTTTACCACAATTCTTTGTGAATGGCCAGGCAAATGTATTTCAATAATTTTATGGGCACCGTTTACATTTTTTAAGTTTCCTTATCATAGTTGGGTTTAAATAGTTGCTGCTCCTATAGCCAGAGATGGAACAGGTGCCTCCTTATTGAGTATTTGTGAAGTTCCTGGGTGAGCATTGGAGGAGGGTAAAAGAGGAAGACGTTCATACTGTCGCCTGTGCTTATCATCCACACCAGTCAGGTACCAAGTACCAGGGAAGAGGATACTGACATCTCCCACTGGCACATAAGGTGCTGAAATTCAAGCAAACGAAATACTTTGAATATTATTTCTCTAAAAGTAACTTGCAACAAAATCCATTAATTTATTTCATAACTCTTCTACCCTCAAATGGATAATTATCCTTTCCCTTCACAATGGTAAAGTCATTGGCACCCCTCCTCTACATGAACCTTTAACATATAATGCTACAACTTTACACTTTTACTGAATTATATCTACAAGCATTAAAAATAAATGACCAAGAATGATGTGGATGGTTAGGGTGAAAAAGACATTGGATGTATGAGGAACATATGTCAAGCATGGAAGAGGGTGCAAAAGATAGGAGTGAATGGAGATAGACCATGAATTGATGAAGGAGTAATGCAGTCCAGAGGAATATTCTTGTCTACTCACTAGATTTTTGGAGTGTATGAAATGGTGAATTGTCATATAATGAAACAGTGAGGTATCAGCTCTGGCTGAAGCTCTGCTGTGTCATGCATTGCCTTTGATCCAAGTAGTGTGGCACAGGACAGGCATGACCTTCCATCCACAAAGTGCTAAGATGGGAGAGGCAATGAATGGGTATGGGTGGGTGTGGTGTGGGTGTGAGCTTTGACTCAGCCACCCTCCCTCTGTCCTCTTCATTCTCACAACCAGGGTCAAACACACTTTAAAAAATTCATATCTCAAACCTTAATTTCGTTTTTACCCACATCATCCCCAATGACACTTCCTTCCACTTACATACTTACCCATTTCATCACTCATCAACAGTACCAAGTCCATCCCTCCCTAACTCTCTCACCACTCCTAAAAGCCAACCAACCATATTCTCATATTCCAACTCTCCTTCCCATTTCAGTTCTGTTTCATTCAATGATAACACATCCATCTTCCTTCATGCAAACATATACCCTATCCCTTTCTGCTTTTGTGCTCATCTTTTCCATGTTCATGCACACTGAATCCAATTACTTGGATTCAGGTTGGAATACTCTTCCTAGATCCTCTTATGCTTCCACCATCTTAGCACTCTTTGATCTATTCCATCTGACAGCTTTTTATTCCACCCCCCCACTTTGTTTAATTTCCACCCCTCTTTCTACAATTATCTTCATAACACCCACCACACTTTCTCAAACATTTTACCTAAAAAACAATCAAGTTTCTACCCTCTGCCTCCCTCAAATTCAAAGTACTCAATCTGGACAATCATGAAAAACAGAACATTTTGAGACACTGAACAGTACACCAATCACAGACATAGACACTACTGTGCACACCTTCAATACAACCATACAAAATACAGACAAGAAATACATCTCCAGAGACAAAACATGACCCCAACTTTTCACCAGAAATCCAAAGCCTCATCAGACAATGTGACACACTTAAACAAATACCCCAACACCTATCCCTCCGAACATAACAGACCAAATACAAGCACTAAACATTGAGATCAATGACAAAATACATGAACAAAAAACACTAAATTGATAAACATTTGTCTACACAATAATGAAACAAGCACCAAAAAATTGTACAAGACATTCAACAGCATTACACCATCCAACAGTAACAACACACTCTCACACAGTCAACTTACCCTCAAATAGACAACAAGCAAACACTTATGAATATTTTTGCAGAGACAAGCCATCTCACCCCTCACCCTGACATCCAACTTATCATTCAACGTAAGAAAGACTTCCCCATGGACCCAGACTACACCCCCTTTATAGACAGCCAGACAAAGCACGTAATCCATAACCCCAAGCACTCATTAGCAGTTGAAGTAGGACATACGAAAAGAACCTCGGAAAGCGCTAAGCAGCGCTTCATTGGCAGATGAATTTGAAACCAGCACTAGTTGTGTTTACTAAAAACTGGGAAGGAAGAACTGAATTACGAGTGACCAAAATGTAACTGTCTTTGTCTTCATTATTATTATTTTTTTTTCTTGGTATCAGTTACTCTACAAATGGAAGAAAATAATGGCGATTTAAGGAATAAACAACCAACAAAGAGATGCCTGGATGTAAGTAGGGTGGAATCACCATTGGGGGTGATCCTCAAAAGGACATGCCTGAATACCCAGAAAATGTACCAAAGGTTTGAAAAAGATATATTTTCTGGTTTTGACAGAGAGGGTGGAATTATGAATAGAGGGACAGAAATAGAGAGCCCAGGTTTAAAAATATATTGAGAAATAGAGAGATCAATGACTTGTTAGATGAAATAATTGAACTAAAAAGTGAGTATAAGGCGATGTATAAAGAAGTAGCCCTATTAAGGTGGGCAAATAAAGAGACTAACAGGGAGACAGATGGTTTGAAAAAGGAGCTAAATAGGATCAAGGGAGAAAATGAAAGATTGAAAAATTATGATATAAATAAAAATGAGGCATTAAAAAGAGAAGTGAAGGACCAAATACAGGCAGTGACCAAGAAAGTGGAAGAGATGATCAAAGAAAATTATTTCTAAGAAATAAACTGAAAAGTAGAACAGGAAAATAAAAAATTATCTTTTAAAGAAATAGTGAAGCAACAAGTTAAGGAAAATGCTAAGGAAATGGTAATTAAAGTAATTAAGGAGAAAGGAAATTTGGTCAGGGACACGGTGGATAAAAAGATGCATTGTGATCTATGGTATTAAAGAGAAACATGATGTTCCTAGATATCAGAGAGAAAAAGAGGAGAAAGAGATCGCTAAAGAAATTCTGAGATTCAAGAGGAAGGACAGAATATAGACAGAATATAGACAAAGAAATTGAGGAAATATATACAATATGAAAATACTCAAAAGAAAAACAATACAGGCCACTAAAAGTAATACTTGGGTCTCAAATGATAGCTGAGAAAGTACTATCTAGAACAAAACTAGCAAATAGTGAATATTACAAAAATGTATGGATAAAAAAAGAAATGAGCGATGAAGAAAAAGAGAAAAGGAACTTAGAAATGAAGCAAATGAAAAAATGAAAAGAAAACTTAGACTGAAAAGAATTTTTTTCTTTTGGAGAGTGGTGGACCTGAGGCTGAAAAATGGTATATCATGAAAAAGGATACAAGGTAGACAGAAAAGGATGAGAAAAGAAATAATTAAAGATAGCTTATACCAACAAAGACAGAATGATTTCAGGACTGAATGAATTAAATGACTATCTGGCATTAGAAAAACCAGACATAATGGGAATTGTAGAAACTAAATCAAAAAGTCCTCTACCACCAAATACTGTTGGACAAGGTCTATACAACTATTGGACGAAAAATAGAAAGGAAAAATTGGGTGGGGGAGTATTATTTTTGACTAGGAAAGACTTAAATGTGACAAAGAGAACAGAAGGAAAAAACAATGTAGAATCAATTAAAATGATAAAGTTGGAAAGAAGTTACATGAAAAGTAGAAAATTTGTAGTAATGTATGTGGCCCCCAAAACACAGTCCTGGACAAAAAGCAATCATTCCAAACTGCTGGCAGATACAAAATATTAACTAATATACTGAAAGAAAGAGCAAATATAGTAATTATGGGTGATTTTAACTCAAAAGAAATATGTTGGGAAGAAATGACAGTGAAGGATGGAGAAGACATCTGGGAAAACATACTACTTGATATGACCATTGAATACACAATGACTCAGTGGGTAAAAGAAAATACCAGATACAGAAACAATGAGGAACCATCGAGACTGGATTTAATACTTACATCACAACCTGAAATTGTGGACAGAATTGATTACAAAACTCCAATAGGGAAGAGTGACCATGTAATGATAGAATTTGAACAAAGAGAGCAAATGGACTTATGAAGAAATGAGAAATATAGAAAAGGAAGACTAATGTACAACAAAATGAATCTTGAGAAACTCAAAAAATTCTTTCAAAACACAAACTGGGATAACTTCCTATATGAAGAAACAAAGATAGAAGAGAAATTAAATATACTAAAAGAAATTTATAATGAGGGAGTGAACAAATATGTACCACAACAGAAGCAAGAAAGAGTATACCTAAAAAGCTGGTACAAAAAAAAATGTAGTGAGGCTGAGGATAAGAGACAAAGCTGGGAAAAGATGGAAAAAAAAATAAAAAAATAAATCAATAAATGGCAAACATATATCAAACTAAGAAATGATTATGTACAAATATGCAGAAATGAAAAGAGAAACCATGAAAGAGACATACTGGAAAAATGCAAGGGACAACCTAAATTATCTTATAGGTATGTAAATGGTAAACTAAAAAAACAAACAAGAAATGGAAAAACTGTACATACATACACCAAGGCTTTTTCCCCCTTACAAGGGAGGTAGCCAAAAAGGAAAAGGCATAAAATCATTCCCACCCATTCCATCCCTCAATACACTCCACACCCCTCCACTTATCTTAGCACCTCCTGGATGATGGGTCATCCCTGCACCTTGTCCACTGCCCTGGGTCAGAAGCAGTGTTGCAAGACACAGCACATCCACAGCAAAGCCACTTCATTAAATCGGCGACCCCCCCTCTCCGTCCTCCCATGCATAAAAGGAGAAGACAGGGAGAAATCCCTTCGGGCTGTGTCAAATTTTGCTCACTCATACTAACTCACCCCCCATCCCCCAGCCCATTCCACCTCATGCATCACAACATCATCCATATACAACCATTCTCCATTCACCCTTGTCTTCTGTCCTCTCCCGTCCTTCCTCAACAGACATTCCCCTCTTCACCAAAGCCCCTTCACCCCATCTATCCACCTCATCCTAGGACGTCCCCTCATGTTCACTCCCCCCACATCTGCCTTCCATACCTCTTTTACTAGTCTTTCTTCACTCATTCTTTCCATGTGTCCAAACCATCCTAATACTCTTTCATCAACCCTATCTCCTAACTCCCTTTCCACCCCCGTTCTTCTCCTCACCTCCTCATTTCTCACTCTATCTAGCCTAGTAACCCCCATCATACTTCTCAGACACCTCATCTCAAACACATTCAAGCTCCTTCTCTCCTCCTCTCTTATGTTCCATGTTTCTGCCCCATACAGTGCTGTTGGCACAATCACTCCTTTATATAATCTCCTCTTAGCATCCATTCCCAAATGTCTATTTCTTATTATACTTTTTAATCCACCAAGTCATTTACTCACTTTTCTCAATCTACATTCTACCTCCACTTCCACTCCTCCCTTTCCTGCCACATTTGCACCCAAGTATCTAAAATTATCCACTTCCTCCAGTCACTCTTCCTTAATGCTCACTTCCAGTCAGCTGCCATTTTCACCCCTTGTACATCTCATCACCTTACTTTTACCCACATTTATCTTTAGCTTCCTTCTATCACACACTCTCCCAAACTCTTTCACCAACTTCCTCAGTCCCTCCTCTGATCCTGCCACAAGCGCAGTGTCGTCCTCAAACAACAGCTGGCTCACCTCCCACTTTTCTCCATTTTCTTTAACCATCTCCAATCCCTGACCCACTACCCTTGCATTTACCTCTCGCACTACCCCATCCATGTATAAGTTGAACAGCCAGGGTGACATAATGCATCCTTGATGAAGTCCCACCTTTACCTCAAACCACTCACTCTCTCCATTTCTAATCCTGACACAAGCTCTACTATTCTCATAAAAACTCTTGACAGCTCCTAGGAGCTTTCCTCCTATCCCATATATCTGCATAACCTCCCACAGTGCCTTTCTGTCTACCCTATCATAAGCCTTTTCCAGATCCATAAAAGCCAAAAAAACATCCTTCCCCTTTCCTATAGCTTTCTCAAATATTTGTCTTACCACAAAGCTCTGATCTACACAACCTCTACCTGTCCTAAATCCACACTGTTCCTCACCAATTACTCCCTCTGTTCCTCTCCTAATCCTCTCAATCAAGATCCTCCCATAAGCCTTCCCAACTACACTTAACAAGCTAATTCCTCTGAAACTAATACATTCACACTTGTCTCCTTTTCCCTTGTAAAGTGGAACTATACAGGCACTTCTCCAGTCCTCCGGCACTCTACCCTCTCTCCAGCAAACATTAAATAACCTCACCAACCAGTCCACCATCACTGTACCTTCCTTTTTCAGACATTCTGCATGGCATCCATCCAGACCAGGTGCCTTATCTGCTTTCATCATCTTAACAACTGCCTTCACTTCATCCTTACTTATTTCTCCTCCATTTTTCTCACTCATCACTCTCATTTTCTTAGCATTTCCCACTGCAACTATCTTTCCCTCTCTATCCTCCTTCACATTCAGCAACTCCCTAAAATATTCTGCCCATCTTCCCCTTACTGCCTTCTCTTCCATTATCATCTCACCATCTGCACCTTTTACCTTTTCTTCTCTACTTGATTTGCCTCCTCTTCCTCTCTTAATTTCTTTCCAAAACATCTTTTTATTACTTTCAAAATTTTCTGTCATACTCTTACCCCACTTCACATCTGCTCTCCTCTTTGCCTCCTTTACCTTTTGCTTTACTTCTCTTTTCTTTGTACCTCTCATATGACTCCCTCATCTTATTTTGTAACCAATCTGTGAAAGCTCGCTTCTTCTCTTCTACAACCTTCTTTGTTTCCTCATCCCACCATTCACTATCCTTCCTTCTATTTCCTCCTGTCCTTCTTGTTCCACACACCATCCTTTCACTTTGTGACTCCCTCATTGAACCATCCCCATTCCTCCTCCACACCTGCTCTACTCTATCCTTCACTCCCTCCCACTCCTCCTTCAGCTTCTTCTTGTACTCCTTCTCCTTTTCCTTTTCATTTAAAGAGTTCACTCTAAGCACCTCCCTACCTTTTGTCCCTTTCTTCTTTCTCCATCTATCCTCCACTCTCAGCTTACCTTCCACCAAAAAATTATCCGATATTCCCCCACCCTCTCCCCTTAGCACATGTACATCCTTAACTCTTCCTATCATAATCCTATTTACCACTACATAATCCATCAATGCTCTATCTACCACCCTTCCATCCACTACCCTCTCCCATGTGTACTTATGCTTGACTTTCTTCCAAAACACTGTATTTGCTATCATCAACTCTCTTTCTAGACACATTTCCATCATCAACTCTCCACTAAAATTCTTTCCTGAACTCCACATTTCCCAACCACTCCATCGATTCGACCATTTCCTACCCTAGCATTAAGGTCTCCCAGTACTATTACATTGACATTTCTCCCTAAATCCTCTATGCACTCATTTAAATCTATCCAAAAGGCCTCCCTTTCTTCTACACACTTCTCACTGCCAGGCCCATATGCACTTACAAAGACCCACATCTCCTTTCCCAGTTTCACCTTCATCCACATTATCCTTGAGGAAACCTCCTTCCACTCCACTACACGTTTACCTATCTCTTCACTTACAAGAATAGTCACCCCTTCCCTCCCTCGCCCTCTCTTCACACCTGATAACCTCCCACTTACACTCCCAAACTTACACTCATCCTTCCCTTTCAACTTAGTTTCACTCAAAGCCAACGCATCCATCTTTCTTCTCACAAACGTACTACCTATCTCTTCCCTTTTTCTCTCACCTGTACCACATCCACGCACATTAAAAGACCCAAACCTTAGGGTGCTGGTCGGAAAACTTCCAGACCCTCTTATGCCTTTACTTTTTCGTTTAGGAATGTCCCCTATGGGGCTACAAGGAGAAGGATGCCTAGTCCCAATCCCCGTCCCTTTCTTCTCACCTCTTACGATCCAAGTGAAAATACTTGGTGGCAATATTCTTTTCCCCCACTACAGGGAATTCCCCCACAGCAGAAAATGAATACTCAGAGAAATGGTACAGGACAGCAACAAGGGGTTGGGGGACAGCATAACGGAGGGACAGTCGTAGTATAAAAGTGTCATCATTTCTCTATGAAGAGTTTTCCTCTATCATAGACAAAATGATGTGTGGCTCTGGTCCATAGGGGCACCCCATATAGACCCTAAAGTATCAACTGCATGCTACTTTGCCACAATAACAAGCAGCCAATACCCCAAGGGAAATTATGTATATAAAGAAGTAGAAATAGCTGAAATTATGAACAATAATTTCAAATCGGTATTCACAATTGAATGTTAACAGAACTGTGAGGGAATAGATAGTGAGAGAGAGAGAGAGATCCCCCCAATAAAGGAAATAACTGTGACACAGGAAATCAGAGACCAAATAAAAAACCTTGATGTCAGAAAATCACATAGTCCGGATGGAATTGGAAATTGGATACTGAAAGAATGCATATTGGAGTTGACAGACAAAATATATGATATAATTAAATACTTACTCTAAGAAGGAAAGGTTCCACAGGACTGGAAAAATGCAAATATTGTACCAATAAAGGAGGGAACAAAGAAAATCCACCCAACTACAGATCGGTCTCCCTTACAAGCACAATAGCAAAAATATGTGAAAAAGTTATCAAAAGTAGATGGGTTAAACATCTGGAAGAAAAAAATATACCGAATCCAAATCAATTTGGATTTAGACAAGGAAGATCATGTACAACAAACTTGATCTGCTTCTATTTGAGACTAATAGAAATAATACAAGAAAGGGATGGATGGGCAGACTGTGCCTTTCTAGACCTACAAAAAGCATTTGATAACTACCACACAAAAATTAATAAGAAAAATAGAATCAATAGGTGGCACCAAAGGAAAATTATTGAAATGGATGGAAGACTTCCTGACAGGGAGAAAAATGAGGGTAGTAATTAGAGACAAATACTCGAATTGGGAAGAAATAATAAGCGGTGTCTCGCAAGTTTCTGTATTGGCTCCAATCATGTTTGCCATGTTTGAGATGGATGAGGGAGTGGAATATTAAATGAATTTCTTCGCAGATGACACAAAAATACTAAAGAAAGTAAGAACATTATAGTTAGACCTAGACAAAATCTGGAAATGGACTCAAAAGTGAGAAGTAAACTTCAATATCAAGAAGTGTAGTATAATGGAGTTTGGAAAAAGTAAAAATAGAATATCAAGAAACTATAAAATTGGTAAAGAAGTCAAGAAAGTAAACTCAGAAAGAGACCTTGGAGTAATAATCAGCAAAGACATGACACCGGACAAGCATATCAATTGTTGGAGAAACCTTCAATCTATTAAGGTCAATGAAAGTGGCATTTGACTATTTGGATGAGGAAATGATTAAAAAAAATATAAGACCAAAACTGGAGTACGCAGCAATGCTATGGACACCCAGTACTAAAAAGAATATAAAGAAATTAGAAAGAATACAAAGAACAATGACAAAGTTGGCACCAACTCTCTCCAAATTAACATATGAACAAAGATTGTCCAAATTGGAACTACCAACTCTGGAACAAAGAGAAAGAGGAGATCTACTGCCTATTTATAGAATCATGAAAGGAATGGAAATCCTAGATAGAGATGATTATTAAAAGGGGACAACAGAAAAACAAGAGGACACGAAAAGAAACTCAAAAAGGATACCAATAGAAGAGATCTGAAGAAAAATAGCTTCCCACATAGTGTGGTGGATACCTGGAATAAATTAGCTAAGAAAACAGTGTGTGCAAACATTATTCAAGATTTTAAGAAAAAACTTGATAGTGAAAGACACAAAGACAGGTCATTGTGAGCATAGCTCCCTTCCTGTATAATACAACTAGGTAAATACAATTAGGCAAATCTACCTAGTTGTATTCTATGGGAAGGGGAGCTATGCTTGTGGTGCCGTCTTTGTATCTTGCAACATCTAGTTTGTTCTTAAATTCATGTATGATGTTTGCACACACTATTGTTTTGTCCAATTTGTTCCAGACATCCACCACTCAGATCTCTTCTATAACTGTCCTTTTTGAGTTTCTTTTTATGTCCCCTTGTTTTTCTTCTACCCCAATTTAGTAAGTCTTCTCTATCAAGGACTTCCATGCCTTTCATACTTCTACAAATGGCCAACAGATCACCTCTTTCTCTTTGTTCCAGTTTAAACAATCTTTGCTCATATGTCAGTTTTGAAAATGTTGGGGCTATCCTTGTTGTTGCTCTTTGGATTCTTTCTATTTTCCTTATATTCTTTTTTGTACTAGGTGTCTATAGTGTCACTGCATACTTCAGTCTTGGTCTTATAAGTGTGACTAGTATTTTCTTTACCATTACCTCACCCAAGTAATTAAAAGCCACCTTTATTGATCTTAACAAATTGTAGGTTTTTCTGACTATTTTGTTTATCTGTTTGTCTGGGGACATGTCTTTGGTGATGACTACTCCTAGGTCCTTTTCAGAACCAACTTTCTTTACTTCCTTTGCACAGATTTTACATTATCCTCTCTCTCTCTCTCTTTTTTTTTTTTTGTTTTTTTTTACTTTTCCAAACTCCATTATACTATATTTCTTCATGTTAAAGTCCATTTCCCACTTCTGACTCCATTCCCAGACCTTGTTCAGATCTCTGTAGCGATTCACAATCTTTTTCCATACTGTATTTTCCGGCTTAAAATGCGCATCGGGTTATAATGCACACCCATGCACTTCGTTATCTCGGTACACAGATAGCGCGCACCGACGTATAATGCGCATGCCCGATCGCATTTGTCTATAACGCAGTTTTACCTCGGTATTTATATCATGTGAACAAGGTTACATGGAGAAGTATTTTTCATTGGCTAGAGCCACCACTGGGAAATCTGTTGATTTGTCACTAAATTAAGTGTCAGTTTAGGCATCAATCAGGACACAACTGAGAAAAAGTCGGAACTACATGTACCGGTATATGACTCATGTTGTGCGTTGGACCCTTATTACTTTGTAGCTTAAATAGTTTGGAAATATGATCTAAAAAAGTTTATTGAAAGTAAAATATACAGAAAAATTTCGGGATTTTTACAGAAAATGTTCATTTTATATCTTGAGGAAATAATTCGTCTTTACCATTTTTTTTTTTATTTAATACTGAAACAAACTACAGACTGTTTCGTTTTAGCTTTGAACCTGCAACGACAATGGTGAAATAGGACAGTCTCTCATCGAGGTGACGTTTAGTTAATATAACTCCCGAAAGAGGGTGTTGTAGTCAGGTGTTTGACACGATTTTATGAACGGCCGCAACAGAATTTGTACCATACCTAAAGTGAAGCAACAAAACCAACATAAAAATTCAAACTAAGATGCTGTGAACATGGTCAAATATCATGAATATTGATCATATTTCATGGTGTTTAGGCCTATTTAAACATGAAAAATAAGATTCGATAGATACCTACCTATACCAAATATTTATATACGGTAGCCCATGCTGGCATATTCTTTCATATCCCCATGGCTGTTCTTCTTGTTCTCACGGAACGTCACGGAGAAGTGTGCCTCCCGACTTTGTGATGGCCAACATCGTCACATTGTTGTGAAAAAAATTACACACACAGCCACAGAATTTTTATCGTAGGCCGTAGATAATGCACACCACCGGATAACGCGCACCCCCCATTCTTAGGCCCTTCCAACGGAAAAAAGTCGCGCACTATACGCCGGAAAATACGGTACTTACATTCTTTAGTGACTGACAACATAATTAGCATCCACCTAAAACACCTTGGACCACATGGTATATGTACTCAAGAACATTACAAACTAAAACTACTGTATTCACACAACACTATACCCAACATCTGGAAGCATGGAAAAATCATTACAATCCACAAACCCAACAGTTCTGGCATCACACTGCCCAATCATACTTCTCTGCAATCCCTCCAAAGTCATAGAATGCCTCATACTACAACTCAAAGCTCCTTGTATATCTTTTCATATATCTCTTCCATTTTTCTCTCCCATCACTGTCATTTTCTTAGCACCTCCCACTGCCATAATCAATTCCTTCCTATCCTTTTCCACATTCAACAGCTCTCTTAAATACTCTACCCATCTTCCCCTTACTGCTTTCACTTTCATTAACATCTGTCCATCTGTACCTTTTACCTTTATCTCTGCCTGACTCACAACATTCTTCTCTCAACTACTTTCCAAAATACCTTTTTATTCTTTTCAAAATTTTCTGTCAATTTCAAACCCCCCCCCCATTTCACATCTGCTCTCCTGTTTGCCTCCTTTATCTTGTATTTCATTTTTATTATTTTTTTTTTTTTTCTTTGTACCTCTCATATGTTTCAGGAGTCCTACTTTGCAACCAATCCCTAAATGCTCACTTTTTCTCTTCTACTACCTTCTTCACTTCATCATAACACTATTCACTACCCTTCCTTCTATGCCCTCCCATCCTACTTGTTCCACACACTATCTTTGCACACCTTGTCACTTCCTCCTTGAAACATACCCATTCCTCTTCCACTCCCACCTCTACTCTATGCTTCACAAACTCCCACACTTCTCTCAGTTTCTCTTGCTCCTTTTTCTCCTCTTTTAAAATATTTAAGCTAACCACCTCTCTACCCTCCACCCTTTTCCTTTTTCTCCATATATCCTCCACTCTCAACTTACCTTCCACGAAAAAATTAACACTCCTCCACTCTCTCCCCTAAGAACATGGACATCCAGAACTCTCCCTATCCTTCCTTTGGATATCACTACATACTTGTAGTCTATTAGAACCTTATCAACCACCTTTCCATCCACCACCCTTTCTCATGTGTATTTATGTTTGACTCTCTTAAACACTGTGTTAGTTATCATCAATTCTTGTTCTAAACACATCTTCACCATCAACTTTCCACTATGATTTTTACTTGGTACTCTAAATTTCCATACCACTCCATCTACTGGTTCTTCCTCTACTCTAGCATTGAGATCTCCCAACACCACTACACTGACATTCCTCCCAAAACTCTCAAAGCACTCATAAAAATATATTCAAAAAAGCCTCCCTTTTCTCTACATTCTCCTCAATACCAGGCCCATATGCACTTACGAAAACTTACATCTCCCATCCCAGTCTCACCTTCATCCACATTAATCTTTATGATACTTCCACTCCACCATGAGCTTTCCTCTCTCATCACTAACCAGCAGAGCCACCCTTTCCTCCTTCACCCCCTCCTTACTTTCAACCACACTCCAAAACCCAAAGTCACCCCTTTCAACTCAAGTTTCACTTAATTCTAACACATCCATCCTTCTTCTCACAAACATACTGCCTATCTCGCAATTACTAGAGATGACAATTTAACTAAGCTGGTTTAGTTATCTAATATCTGATGAATCATGTCTTATCTTGAATGAGAAAGAAAAGGAGGAGGAGTACAAGCAGAAGCTGAAAGAAGAGTGGGAGGGAGTAGAGGATAGAGTAGAACTAAGAGTGGAGGAGGAATGGGAATGTTTCAAGGAGGTAGTCACAAGGTGTGCAAAGATGGTATGTGGAACAAGGAGGACAGGAGAAAATAGAAGGAAGGATAGTGACAAGTGGGATGATGAAGCAAAGAAGGTTGTAGAAGAGAAGAAACAAGCATTTACAGATTGTTTACAAAATAGGATGTGAGAATCATATGAGGAGTACAAAGAGAAGTAAAGTATAAAATATAGGAGGCCAAAGGAGAGCAGGTGTAAAGTGGGGTAAGAGTATGACAAATTTTTTAAAGTAATAAAAAGATGTTTTGGAAGGAAATTAATTAGAGGATGGGGAGGTGAATCAAGTAGAGAAGAAAAGGTAAAAGGTGCAGATGGAGAGATGATAATGGAAGAGACAGCAGTAAGCAGAAGATGGGCAGAGTATTTTATAAAGTTGCTACATGTGAAGGAGGATAGGGAGGGAATGGTAGATGCAATGGGATGTGCTAAGAAAATGACAGTGATGAATGAGGAAAATGGAGAAGAAATAGGAAAAGGTGAGGTGAGGGCAGTTATTAAAATGGTAAGAGTAGATAAGGCACCAGGTTAGATGGGTGTCATATGGAGTGTCTAAAATAGGGAGGTACAGTGATGGTGGATTGGCTGAAGCTGTTCAATATTCATCTAAAAGAGGGTAGAGTGCTGAAGGACTAGAGGCCTGTATAGTTCCACTTTACAAGGGAAAAGGAGATAAGTGTGAGTAGTAGTTTCAGAGAGATCAGTTTGTTGAGTGTAGTTGGGAAGGCTTATGGGAGGGTTTTGATTGAGAGGATTAGGAGAGGAACAGTGTTGGTTTAGGACATGTAGGGGTTGTGTGGATCAGATTTTTGTGGTAATGCAGATATATTAGAAAGATTTAGGAAAAGTGAAGGATGTTTTTTGGGGTTTTATGGATTTGGAAAATGCTTATTACAGGGTAGACAGGAAGGCACTGTGGGAGGTATTGCAGATATATAGGACAGGAAGAAACCTGTTAAGAGCAGTCAAGAGTTTTTACTAGAGTAGTAGAGCCTGTGTTAGAATTAGAAATGGAGAGAATGAGTGGTTTGAGATAAAGATTAGACTTCACCAGGGATGTGTCATGTCTCCATGGCTGTTCAATTCATACATATATGGGGTGCCGTGAGAGTAAATGCAAGGGTAATGGGCAGGGGATTGGAGATGGTTAAAGAAAATGGGAGATGATCCAGTTGTTGATTGCTGATGACACTGCACTTGTAGCAGGGTCAGAGGGTGGATTCAGGAAGTTAGTGATGGAGTTTGAGAAGGTGTGCGAAAGAAGGAAGGTGAAGATAAATATAGGTAAAAGTAAGGTGATGAGATGTACACGGGGAGAGGATGGCAGCAATTTGGAAATGAGTGTTAAGGAAGAGAGACTGGAGGAAGTGGATAGCTTTAGATACTTGGGTGCAAATATGGCAGTAAAGAGAGTGAAGATGGAGGTAGAATGTAGGTCAAGAGAAGCAAGTAAATGCCTTGGGGGATTAAAAAGTGTAATGAGAAATAGACAATTGGGAATAGATGCTAAGAAGAGATTGTATGAAGGAGTGATTGTGCCAACAGCACTGTATGGGGTAGAAACATGAAACATAGAAAAGAGAGGAAGAATATAAATGTGTTTGAGAAGAAATATTTAAGGAGTATAATAGGGGTTACTAGGCTTGATATAGAGAGAAACGAGGAGTTGAGGAAGAATGCAGGGGTGAAAGGGAGTTGGGAGATAGGGTTGATGAAATAGTATTGGAATGGTATGGACACATGGAAAGAATGAGTGAAGAAAGATTAGTTAAAGAGGTGTGGAAGGTAGAGGTGGAGGAAGTGAACATGAGGGGGTGACCAAGGATGAGATGGAGGGGCATTGAGAAAGAAGGAATGTCTGTTGAGGAAGGAAAGGAGAAGACAAGATAGGGGTGAGTGGAGAATGGCTGTGTATGGATAATGCTCTGATGCATGGAAGGGAGTGAATGGTGGATGGGGGTTGAGGGAGTATGTGTGAATGATATTTTGATGCAGCCTGAAGGGATTTCTCCCAGTCTTCTCTTTTTCTGCATGAGGGGACAGAGAGGGGATCACCAATTAAATGAAGTGGCCTTGCTGTGTCTTGTTGCATTGCTTCTGACCCAGAGCAGTGGGCGAGATGTAGGGATGACCCGTCACCTAGGAGTAGCCAAGAAAAGAGATAGGAAGAGGTGGTAAATGGGAGTTGAGTATGTGGGGAGGAAATGGGTGGGAGTGGATTTATGCCTTTGACTTTGACTACCTCCCTTGAAAGGGGAAAAAAGACCTAGGTATATGTAGGTATGAATCATACCACTGTGCAAATCAATTTAGTGAATCCATTTTATATTATCAAATATTGTTTGGTTATCAACAGTGTTGATGAGCGTCTGCATGAACTGGTGATCATATACTGCACTTGTACACTTACCTTTATGATGTGTGTCTTCCCGAAGCTGCATTATTTGAGCAAATGCCTGTGGATTCACTTTAACTCGAGACTCAAGTCGATCTCTTAAATTGGCCATAGAGGTAACCAATTTTGCCAGAGGCATCCCAGGGCTGGTATCTGTGCTAACCTTGATTGAAAACATTGTGGCTGCCAATCCTGAGCCATATGAAAACAATCCAATTTTTTTCCCTGCAAGACTGGATACAGTGTGTCTGTTGGACAAAATAATAGTGTTTACCATCAAAACTCTTCAGTTATCCTTAAGATTTCAGTAATTTTCTCCAATTCATTTTCATTATTTTTGCCACAATAAATCTTCCCATTGTCCTAATTCAGAGAAAACTAACTATCCATACAAATAGTCAGGAGGGAAAATTGTGGTTTTCATCTCTGAAGCCACTCTTGATAGGAAACAAAATATTAAAATTAATTTTAGATTGTTTACATTAGTGTTGTCTATTTTTTTTTTTTTTTTTTTTTTTTTTTTACACTGATAATGACAGATTTTAAAGGTTTCCATCCCAAAAAGGTAAGTCTATTGAAAAACTTCATCAATGTAGGGCTGGAAATTTGAAGAAGAAGAAGAAGAAAAAAAAAAAAAAAAAAAAAAAAAAAAAAAAATATATATATATATATATATATATTTTCTTCCTAAACCCTCTATGCACTCATTTAAATCTATCTAAAAGGCCTCCCTTTCTTCCACGCTCTTTTCACTGCCAGGCCCATATACACTTACAAGGACCCACATCTCCTTTCCCAGTTTCACCTTCATCCACATTATCCTTGAGGAAACCTCCTTCCACTCCACTACCTGTTTACCTATCTCCTCACTTACTAGAATAGTCACCTCTTCCCTCCCTCGCCCTCTCTTCACTCCTGATAACCTCCCACTTACACTCCCAAACTTACACTCACCCTTCCCTTTCAACTTAGTTTCACTCAAAGCCAACACATCCATCTTTTTTCTCACAAACATACTACCTATCTCTTCCCTTTTAACCTCATCTGTACCACATCCACGCACATTAAAAGACCCCAACCTTAGGGTGCTGGTCCAAGGCCCTCCAGCACCCCTTATGCCTTCACTTTTGTTTTTAGGATATATGCCCCATGGGGCTACAGGGAGAAGGATGCCTAGTCCCACTCCCCGTCCCTTTCTTCTCGCCTCTTACGATCCAAGTGGGATATGTCAATGTAATAGTACTGGGAGACCTTAATGCTAGGGTGGGAAATGGTCCAATCGATGGAGTGGTTGGGAAGTGTGGAGTTCCAGGAAAGAATCGTAGTGGAGAGTTGATGGTGGAAATGTGTCTAGAAAGAGAGTTGATGATAGCAAATACAGTGTTTCGGAAGAAAGTCAAGCATAAGTACACATGGGAGAGGGTGGTGGAGGGAAGGGTGGTAGATAGAGCGCTAATGGATTATGTAGTGGTATATAGGATTATGATAGGAAGAGTTAAGGATGTACATGTGCTAAGGGGAGAGGGTGGGGGAATATCAGATCATTATTTGGTGGAAGGTAAGCTGAGAGTGGAGGATAGATGGAGAAAGAGGAAAGGGACAAAAGGTAGGGTGGTTCTTAGAGTGAACTCCTTGAATGAAAAGGAAAAGGAGAAGGAGTACAAGAAGAAGCTGAAGGAGGAGTGGGAGGGAGTAAAGGATGGAGCAGAGATGGGTGTGGAGGAGGAATGGGGATGGTTCAAGGAGGGAGTCTTAAAGTGTGCAAGGATGGTGTGTGGAACAAGAAGGACAGGGGGAAATAGAAGAAAGGGTAGTGAATGGTGGGATGAGGAAACAAAGAAGGTTGTAGAAGAGAAGAAGCGAGCATTCACAGATTGGTTACAAAAGAGGACGGGGGAGTCATATGAGAGGTACAAAGAAAAGAAAAGAGAAGTAAAGCAAAAGGTAAAGGTTGCAAAGAGGAGAGCAGGTGTGAAATGGGGTAAGAGTTTGACAGAAAATTTTGAAAGTAATAAAAAGATGTTTTGGAAAGAAATTAAGAGAGGAAGAGGAGGCGAATCAAGTAGGGAAGAAAAGGTAAAAGGTGCAGATGGAGAGATGATAATGGAAGGGAAGGCAGTAAGGGGAAGATGGGCAGAATATTTTAGGGAGTTGCTAAATGTGAAGGAGGATAGGGAAGGAAAGATAGCTGCAGTGGGAAATGCGAAGAAAATGAGAATGATGAGTGAGGAGAATGGAGGAGAAATAAGGAAGGACGAGGTGAAGGCAGTCGTTAAGATGATGAAAGCAGGTAAGGCACCTGGTCTGGATGGATGCCATGCAGAATGTCTGAAAAAGGGAGGTTCAGTGATGGTGGACTGGTTGGTGAGGTTATTTAATGTTTGCTGGAGAGAGGGTAGAGTACCGGAGGACTGGAGAAGTGCCTGTATAGTTCCTCTTTACAAGGGAAAAGGGGACAAGTGTGAATGTAGTAAGTTTCAGAGGGATTAGCCTGTTAAGTGTAGTAGGGAAGGCTTATGGGAGGATCTTGATTGAGAGGATTAGGAGAGGAATAGAAGGAGTAATTGGTGAGGAACAGTGTGGATTTAGGACAGGTAGAGGTTGTGTAGATCAGATCTTTGTGGTAAGACAGATATGTGAGAAAGCTATAGGAAAGGGGAAGGATGTTTTTTTGGCTTTTATGGATCTGGAAAAGGCTTATGATAGGGTAGACAGAAAGGCACTGTGGGAGGTTATGCAGATTTATGAGTTAGGAGGAAAGCTTTTGGGAGCTGTCAAGAGTTTTTATGAGAGTAGTAGAGCTTGTGTCAGGATTAGAAATGGAGAGAGTGAGTGGTTTGAAGTAAAGGTGGGACTTCGTCAAGGATGTGTTATGTCGCCCTGGCTGTTCAACTTATACATGGATGGGGTGGTGCGAGAGGTGAATGCTAGGGTAGTGGGTCAGGGATTGGAGATGGTTAAAGAAAATGGAGAAAAGTGGGAGGTGAGCCAGCTGTTGTTTGCAGACGACACTGCACTTGTGGCAGGGTCGGAGGAGGGATTGAGGAAGCTGGTGGCAGAGTTTGGGAGAGTATGTGACAGAAGAAAGCTAAAGATAAATATGGGTAAAAGTAAGGTGATGAGATGTACAAGGGGTGAAAGTGGCAGTAGACTGGAAGTGAACATTAAGGGAGAGCGACTGGAGGAAGTGGATAGTTTTAGATACTTGGGTGCAAATGTGGCAGGAAAAGGTGGAGTGAAGGTGGAGGTAGAATGTAGATTGAGAGAAGCGAGTAAATGGCTTGGTGGATTAAAGAGTGTAATGAGGAATAGACATTTAGGAATGGATGTAAAGAGGAGACTGTATGAAGGAGTGATTGTGCCAACAGCACTGTATGGGGCAGAAACGTGGAACATAAGAGAAGAAGAGAGAAGGAGTTTGAATGTGTTTGAGATGAGGTGTCTGAGAAGTATGGTGGGGGTTACTAGGCTGGATAGAGTGAGAAATGAGGAGGTGAGGAGGAGAACAGGGCTGAAAAAGGAGCTGGGAGATACGGTTGATGAAAGAATATTAGGATGGTTTGGACACATGGAAAGAATGAGTGAAGAAAGACTAGTAAAAGAGGTATGGAAGGCAGATGTGGAGGGAGTGAACATGAGGGGACGTCCTAGGATGAGGTGGATGGATGGGGTGAAGGGGGCTTTGGGGAAGAGGGGAATGTCTGTTGAGGAAGGAAG
Source organism: Oratosquilla oratoria (assembly GCF_046742065.1). NCBI lineage: Eukaryota > Metazoa > Arthropoda > Malacostraca > Stomatopoda > Squillidae > Oratosquilla > Oratosquilla oratoria. The sequence goes on along the minus strand of NC_134804.1, from coordinate 4,584,311 downwards.
GGAGAGGACGGAAGACAGAGGTGAGTGGAGAATGGTTGTATATGGATGATGTTGTGATTGCATGAGGAGGAATGGGCGGGGGGGGGGGGTAGTATGTGTGAGTAAATTTTGACGCAGCCCGAAGGGATTTCTCCCCGTCCTCTCCTTATATGCAAGGGGGGACGGAGAGGGGGGGTCGCCGATTAAATGAAGCGGCCTTGCTGTGGATGTGCTGTGTCTTACGACACTGCTTCTGACCCAGGGCGGTGGGCAAGGTGCAGGGATGACCCGTCATCCAGGAGGTGCTCAGATGAGAGGGAGGGTGGGAGGGGTGTGGAGTGTATTTAGGGATGAAATGGGTGGGAGTGTTTTTATGCCTTTCCCTTTTTGGCTACCTCCCTTGGAAGGGGGAAAAAGCCTTGGTATATGTATGTATGTATGTATATGTATGTATGTTTAAACATTTCATAGGGGATCATATCTGAACCAGGGGCTGTATTTTTGCTTCTATCTAGGGCAGCATCAAATTCTATTTCTGTAGAGGGTATGTTGTATGATTCTGTCTTGTCTGATGGAAAATCTAAACGTTGTTGTTCTTCTTTTATTCTGTATTGGTGTCTTGGGCTACTGTCAGTCTTTTGTGAGACTTGAGCAAAATGGTCAGCCAAAATATTACTAACTTTTTTTGAATCTGTGACAAGGGTATTGTTAACTTTAAGCACCGGTGGAGGGTTGGGTGTAAATTTCCCTACTATCTTATTAATTTTTTTCCAAATACTGTGGATGGGTGTTCGACTATTGAAGGTAGATACAAAGGATGCCCATGACTGTCTTCTGGCTGCTTTCATTGTGTTACGAAATCTAGCTCTGCACTGTTTATAGATGATCATATTCTCAATTGTTTGATGTCTGTGGTAATGGGTAAGTGATGTTCGATGTAAAATTCTGAGCTCTTCTGACCACCATGGAACTGGGCATTGCTTAAAAAGTCCTGTAGTTTTTGGTATAAAGTGTATACCTGCTGTATGAAAAGTTCCATTTAATAAGTCAATAGCATCTTCAGGAGTTGTGCCTTCGATTTCACTTAGTTCTTTAAACTTATCCCAATCAACTTTGTCGATACTCCACTTTGGTGATCTTCAAGTTGGTGGGTCATCATTTGTTTCAATTATTATTGGGGCGTGGTCACTGCTATACCAGTCATCATTTGGTCTCCATCTCAAATTAATTGTGCAGTTGGGACTAGAAATTGTAAGATCTAGACAAGAGACTGTACCTGTTTGAATATGGTAATGGGTGGGCTCCCCAGTATTCAAGAGTCCTAGATCTTCATATTCTATGATTGAAGCTATAATATTCCCTTTTTGGTTTGTAGTAACATCTTCCCATAGTGGGTGTCTGCCATTTAGGTCGTCCATAATTAGAAACAGTCGCGGGAGTTGATTAATCAAAGTTATTATTTCTTCCCGGGTAACCATGGTGTTTGGGGGCAGGTAAAGAGAGCATAAGGTGTATTTTCTTTTTAATTGTATTTGAACTGCTACTGCTTGTAATGTTGTATTTATACTACTTGGAAAATGGGGAATATCCCTTCGTACATAAACAAGGCATCCTCCATGACTTCCCGTTTCTATATTATATAGAGTTCTGAAGGATATATATTCTCTTGGACAGGGTGTATGTTCATCCAACATTGTTTCTTGTAAGTATACACCTACTGGAGAATATTCGTAAATTAAGATTTTAAACTCTTCATACTTTGCTCGAAGTCCCTGACAGTTCCACTGTTTTAGTGACGTGAATGTATCTATTTTCTGGGGGAAGGTCCTTTGTTCAAGGTTGTTTTTGAGTGTTTTTTGTCTTTATGAGCTTTTTGTGAAGATGGTGGTTTTTCTTCAGTAGCTATTTTGGTAGTTTTGGCTTTTGCTCCTTTATCTTTTTCTTGTAATATATATCTGCTAGGATTACATTTCTTTGGAATTGATGGAGAGGGTGAGGGTGTTCTTGTTCTTTTGTTTTGTTTTTTGTTTCAATCTCCATTGAGTTCAGTAGTGATTCTGCCCGAGACACTACGCTGGAAGATGGAGGAGGGTTGGGGGGTTGCCCCTCTTTTTTATATGAAATGTTTTCATGATCGGGGGTTAAGTTATCTGCCTTAGTGCTTTGTGTTCTTGTTGAGGTATGTTGATCATCTGGCCCTGGATGTTGGGGTGCTATCCCAGAGGTTGAGGTTTCATTCACAGAGAAGGGATTTGTTGTATGGGGTGGATTTCTTGGAGTAGTATCAGTATTTGTGGATTCTGCTTGAGGTATTTTGCTAGAAGGTGGTTTATGATCAGGGGGTAGTATATCTGTCTTAGTGCTTATTATTTTCATCGAAATATGTTGATCATCTGGCCATGAGTGTTGCATTTCTGTAGAACAAGGTGGATTTCTGGAAGGTGGAGGGGGATTTGAGGGTTGCACCTCTTTACTATGTGAGGTGTTTTGGTAATCTGGAGGTAGATTATCTGTATTTGTGTTTGGAGTTCTCACCATAGTATGTTGATTATTTGGCCTTGAATGTTGGGTTGCTACACCAGAGGTTGAAGTTTTATTTGTAGTGGGGAGATTTGTAGAATGAGGTAGATTTTTTGGGGTAGTATGAGCGTTTGCATAGCTCTTTTTTCTTCCTAAGAGTCGCTTAGCATGTCCTATCGTGATATGCTCAGTATAAGCTTTATTTATATCTGCTGTTTCAAATTTGTATTCTTCACATACTCTATCAACTGGTTTGTGATCCAATTGACAGTGGATACACTTGGGAGTATCTAAGCACTGGCTGTGTGTTGGGCCAGAGCAATTACCACATACCTCATTATTCTTACATATCTTTGACGGATGGCCAAATTTAAAACAATTATAGCAATGTAGAGCTTTGGGATGGAATGGTCTAATTCTCATTCTTTCATTTTCAATTGCTATATGAGTTAGTATATTGTTATCCTCAAAAGTACTGTATTTTCCGGCGTATAATGCGGGACTTTTTTCCGTTGGAAGGGCCTAAGAATGGGGGGTGCGCGTTATCCGGTGGTACGCATTATCTACGGCCTACAATAAAAATTCTGCGGCTGTGTGTAATTTTTTTCACATCAACATGACGATGTTGGCCGTCACAAAGTCGGGAGGCACACTTCTCCGTGACGTTCCGTGAGAACAAGAAGAACAGCCATGGTGACATGAAAGAATATGCCAGCATGGGCTACCATATATAAATATTTGGTATAGGTAGGAACCTATCAATTTTTTTTTTCATGTTTAAATAGGCCTAAACACCATGAAATATAATCAATATTCATGATATTTGCCCATGTTCACAGCATCCTAGTTTGAATTTTTATGTTGGTTTTGTTGCTTCACTGAAGGTATGGTACAAATTCCGTTGTGGCCGTTCATAAACTCGTGTCAAACACCTGACTACAACACCCTCTTTCGGGAGTTATATTAACTAAACGTCACCTCGATGAGAGACTGTCCTATTTCACCACTGTCATTGCAGGTTCAAAGCTAAAATGAAACAGTCTGTAGTTTGTTTCAGTATTGAATAAAAAATGGTAAAGACAAATTATTTTCTCGAACATTTTCTGTAAAAATCCCGAAATTTTTCTGTATATTTTACTTTCAATAAACTTTTTCTAGATCATATTTCCTACAAACTATTTAAGCTACAAAGTAATAAGGGACCAACGCACAACATGAGTCATATACCGATACATGTAGTTCCGACTTTTTCTTAGTTGTGTCCTGATTGATGCCTAAACTGACACTTAATTTAGTGACAAATCAACAGATTTCCCAGCGGTGGCTCTAGCCAATGAAAAATACTTCTCCATGTAACCTCGTTCACATGATATAAATACCGAGGTAAAACTGCGTTATAGACAAATGCGATCGGGCATGCACGTTATACGTCAGTGCGCGCTGTGTACTGAGATAAAGTGCATGGGTGCGCATTATAACCCGATGTGCATTTTAAGCCGGAAAATACGGTAAGTATAATCACATTACTGTTTGGGATCTTTTTCACTTTCCAAATAGATGTGGGGCACATTTCTAATATTTCTAGTTCAGTCAATTTATACAAGTCTTTATCATAGATAACTCCTCTTCCATAACTAAAATTTTGGTGAGGACTAATCTTTTCTATTATATCACTATTTTCAACATTCATCATACAGAGCATCTTGGATTGTGTCTTTGATTTGGCATGAACAAGTATTGAATTCTTACCAAATCTTGTTATATCTCCATTCTTAATGCCACCTACCCTCTGTTGTAGGTATCTATTAAATTGATAGTACATACATACATACATATACCAAGGCTTTTTCCCCCTTACAAGGGAGGTTGCCAAAAAGGAAAAGGCATAAAATCATTCCCACCCATTCCATCCCTCAATACACTCCACACCCCTCCACCCTCCCTCTTATCTTAGCACCCCCTGGATGACAGATCATCCCTGCACCTTGTCCACTGCCCTGGGTCAGAAGCAGTGTCACAAGACACAGCACATCCACAGCAAGGCCGCTTCATTAAATCGGCGACCCCCCCTTTCCATCCCCCCATTGCATAAAATGAGAGGACGGGGAGAAATCCCTTCGGGCTGCATCAAATTTTGCTCACACATACTACCTCACCCCCCATCCACCCGCCCATTCCACCTCATGCAATCACAACATCATCCATATACAACCATTCTCCATTCATCCCTGTCTTCTGTCCTCTCCCGTCCTTCCTCAACAGACATTCCCCTCTTCCCCAAAGCCCCCTTCACCCCATCCATCCACCTCATCCTAGGACGTCCCCTCATGTTCACTCCCTCCACGTCTGCCTTCCATACCTCTTTTACTAGTCTTTCTTCACTCATTCTTTCCATGTGTCCAAACCATCCTAATACTCTTTCATCAACCCTATCTCCTAACTCCCTTTCCATCCCCGTTCGTACTCTTACCCCACTTCACATCTACTCTCCTCTTTGCCTCCTTAACCTTTTGCTTTACTTCTCTTTTCTTTTCTTTGTACCTCTCATATGACTCCCTCATCCTATTTTGTAACCCATCTGTGAAAGCTCGCTTCTTCTCTTCTACAACCTTCTTTGTTTCTTCATCCCACCATTCACTACCCTTCCTTCTATTTCCTCCTGTCCTTCTTGTTCCACACACCATCTTTGCACACTTTGTGACTCCCTTCTTGAACCATCCCCATTCCTCCTCCACACCTAGTTCTACTCTATCCTTCACTCCCTCCCACTCCTCCTTCAGCTTCTTCTTGTACTCCTTCTCCTTTTCCATTTCATTTAAAGAGTTCACTCTAAGCACCTCCCTACCTTTTGTCCCTTTCCTCTTTCTCCATCTATCCTCCACTCTCAACTTACCTTCCACCAAAAAAAGATCTGATATTCCCCCACCCTCTCCCCTTAGCACATGTACATCCTTAACTCTTCCTATCATAATCCTATTTACCACTACATAATCCATCAATGCTCTATCTACCACCCTCTCCCATGTGTACTTATGCTTGACTTTCTTCCAAAACACTGTATTTGCTATCATCAACTCTCTAGACACATTTCCACCATCAACTCTCCACTACGATTCTTTCCTGGAACTCCCCATTTCCCAACCACTCCATCGATTCGACCATTTCCTACCCTAGCATTAAGGTCTCCCAGTACTATTACATTGACATTTCTCCCTAAATCCTCTATGCACTCATTTAAATCTATCCAAAAGGCCTCCCTTTCTTCTACACACTTCTCACTGCCAGGCCCATATGCACTTACAAAGACCCACATCTCCTTTCCCAGTTTCACCTTCATCCACATTATCCTTGAGGAAACCTCCTTCCACTCCACTACACGTTTACCTATCTCCTCACTTAATAGAATAGCCACCCCTTCCCTCCCTCCCCCTCTCTTCACACCTGATAACCTCCCACTTACACTCCCAAACTTACACTCACCCTTCCCTTTCAACTTAGTTTCACTCAAAGCCAACACATCCATCTTTCTTCTCACAAACATACTACATATCTCTTCCCTTTTACTCTCATCTGTACCACATCCACACACATTAAAAGACCCAAACCTTAGGGTGCTGGTCGGAAAACTCCCAGACCCTCTTATGCCTTCTCTTTTTCGTTTAGGAATATCCCCTGTGGGGCTACAAGGAGAAGGATGCCTAGTCCTAATCCCCGTCCCTTTCTTCTCGCCTCTTACGATCCAAATGGAAATGCTTGGTGGCAGTATTCCTTTCCTCCACCACAGGGAATTCCCCCACAGCAGAAAATGAATACTCAGAGAAATGGTACAGGACAGCAACAAGAGGTTGGGGGACAGCATAACGGAGGGACAGTCGTAGTATAAAAGTGTCATAATTTCTCTATGAAGTGTTTTCCTCTATCATAGACAAAATGATGTGTGGCTCTGGTCCGTAGGGGCGCCCCATATAGACCCTAAAGTATCAACTGCATGCTACTTTGCCACAATAACAAGCAGCCAATACCCCAGACTACTTTGACTAAGGAATTGTAAATTTTCAGGGTATTGAAGTTTCTGCTCAGGTTAAAGGCATCTTCATGCTTATCAAATGTTACCCAAGCTTCCCATTTTTTCTCAATATCAAGAAATTTCATGCGAATTTCTACTATAATTCCAAATTTGCTCAGTGGAGTAGATATATCATCATAGTTACACTGTATTGGAATATCTTCTATGTGCACAACTTTCAATTGTTTTATATTACTATCAGTATTTGGTGGTGTCAAAGAAGAGTCTTTTTTTGAGTCTGAGGTCATCATCTGTGCTTGGCATTTTTCTGCATCTTGACCGCAATGAGGGTGACCTTACTGGGGGCGGTTCCCCAGTCAGGTGGATGTGAGGCAAACTATTTTTAGGGCACCTTTTCTAGCCCCCTCCCCATGTGGGGTGAGCAGAGTGGATCCTGAACAGGGCTGCTCAGTCATGTGGGTAGCTGCCGAGCTGTGATGTTGCCTCTATCCCATCACAGAACGACTATCCTGCCCACATCGCCTATGTGCAGTTCGTGACTAGAGGCTCCTAGAGATCACCTTCTCCTGTCCCTATCATCACTAGCCATCGCCATAGGACTTTTTTTTTTGTATATAGTGATTATGAATGAAAAGTTTGACTTATAATGATTGTACATGAAAATTTGTTACTGAGAGGGACAATCATGATAGAATAAAGGGGTAGAAAGTTGGGCGAGGGGGATAGAAGGTAATGGGTGGGTAAGAAATGCAGGTATATAAGTCTATTCAGCAACGGTCGAGGTTATGTCGTACTGAGGGTCATGGGTAGTTGGCCCCCAGTATGCTACTGCCATCGGCCGTTCCCACCCCCTCCATGTGGGGGCAAGAGCCTGGGGTCGCTCCCCCACAGAATATAGTGGCTCCAGGGGGGGGGCTTGTAATGCATGAGGTGGAATGGGTGGGGGGATGGGGGGGTGAGGTATTATGTATGAGAAAAATTTGATGCAGTCCGAAGGAATTCCTTCCCGTCTTCTTTTCTGCATGAGGGGACGGAGAGTGGGGGTTGCTGATTTAATGAAGCAGCTTTGCTGTGGATGTGCTGTGTCTTGCGACACTGCTTCTGACCCAGGGCAGTGGACAAGATGCAGGGATGACCCGTCACCCAGGAGGTGCCAAGATAAAAGGGAGGGTGGATAGGAATGGAGTGTATTAGGGATGGAGTGGGTGGGAATGGTTTTCATGCCTTTTTCTTTTTGGCTACCTCCCTTGTAAGGGGGAAAAAGCGTTTGGTATATGTATGTATGTATAGCGAACTTTCAATTATGAATACTGATATGAAATGTTTGTTCATAATTTCAGCCATTTCTACGTCTTTATATTCATAATTGCCTTGGTGCAGTTTTACTATTTCTTGTTTGTCCACCATTCTGTGTGGAAAATGTTTTTCTTCAGATCTCTTTATAACTATCCTTTTAGAGTTTTTGTGTCCTATTGCCCTAATTTAGTAAGTCTTCTCTATCAATTATTTCCATGCCTTTCATGGTTCTATAGATGGTCAGTAGTTGCCTCCCTCTCTTCTTTGTTCCAAAATCAGTAATTTCAATTTAACCAGTCTTTATTCATATGACAAGTTTGAAAGTGCTGGGGTCATTTTCGAGGTTGCTCTCTGGATTCTTTAAATTTTCTTTACATTCTTTTTGGTACTGGGTGACCATAATGTCACAGCATACTCCAGTCTAAGCCTTATTAATGAGACTAATATTTTTTTAATCAATTCTTTGTCCAAATAGGTAAACACCACTTTTATTGATCTTAGCAAGTTATAGGATTCTCCGACAATTTTGTTTATTTGTTTATCAGAGGACAAGTCATTTGAGATAATTACTCCCAGATCTTTTTCAGATCCCATTTTCTTTACCTCCTTAGTTCCAATTGTATATTGTTCTGATATTCTTTTTTTTACTTTGATCCAAACTCCATTATGCTACATTTCTTAATGTTGAAGTCCACTTCCCACATCCGATTCCATTTCCAAACCTTGTTTGGGTCTCTCTGTAGTGATTCCCAGTCCTTTTCGGTTTTTACTTTCCTCAACAATTTAGCATCGTCTGCAAAGAAGTTCATGTAACATTCCACATCATCATCCATGTTATTCATATAAATAGCAAACATTATTGTAGCCAATACAGATCCTTGTGGGACCCCCCTAATCATCTCCTTCTAACCTGAATACTTTCTCTGAGTACTAGTAAACAATTTCTACCATAGAGTAAGTCCTCTGTCCAGTTTAGTAGGTTGCCTTGTATCCCTCCTATGTTTTCCAATTTTTAAAATAATTTTTTGTGTGGTACTTTGTCAAAGGCTTTTTGTAAGTCTAGGAAAGCACAATCAGCCCATCCATCCCTTTCTTGTATTATATCTATTAGTCTTGAGTAAAAACAGAATAAATTTGTGGTACATGATCTTCCCTGTCTGAATCCATATTATCTTGGGTTTATTATATTATTTTCTTCCAGGAGTTTTACTTATCTATTCTTGATAATTTTCTCACAAATTTTGGCTACAGTGCTTGTTAGGGAGACTGATCTGTAATTAGTTGGTTCTTCCATTTTCCTCCTTTATATATTGGTACAATGTTGGCATTTTTCCAGTCCTTTGGTATTTTTTCTTCTTCGAGGGAGCGACTTATCATGTTGTATATTTTATTCATTAGTTCTTCTAATGGGAGGTACTGCAGATATATGGGATAGGAGGAAAGCTGTTAAGAGCAGTCAAGAGTTTTTATGAGAGTAGTAGAGCTTGCGTTAGGATTAGAAATGGAGAGAGTGAATGGTTCGAGGTAAAGGTGGGACTTTGTCAGGGGTGTGTTATGTCGCCCTGGCTGTTCAATCTTTACATGGGGTAGTGCGAGAGGTGAATGCAAGGGTAGTGGGTCAGGGGTTGGAGGGTGATTAAAGAAAATGGAGAAAAGTTGGAGGTGAGCCAGCTGTTGTTTGCTGATAACACTGCGCTTGTAGCAGGATCAGAGGAGGGATTGAGGAAGTTAGTGACAGAGTTTGAGAAGGTGTGTGAAAGAAGGAAGCTGAAGATAAATATGGGCAAAAGTAAGGTGATGAGATCTTCAAGGGGAGAGAGTGACAGTAGGCTGGAAGTGAGCATTAAGGGTGAGAAACTGGAGGAAGTGGATAGTTTCAGATACTTGGGTGCAAATGTGGCAGGAAAGGGAGTGGGGGTGGAGGTAGAATGTAGATTGAGAGAAGCGAGTAAATGCCTTGGTGGATTAAAAAGTGTAATGAGAAATAGACATCTGGGAATGGATGTAAAGAGGAGGTTATATTTTACCTAGTTGTATTTACCTAGTTGTATTTTGCGGGAAGGGGAGCTATGCTCGTGTTGTCCCGCCTTTGTATCTTGCAGTGTCTAGTTTGTTTTTAAACTCATGAATGGTTTTTGCGCATACTATTTCATTGTCCAGTTTGTTCCAAGTGTCCAAAACTCTATGAGGAAAACTGTTTTTCTTCAGTTCTCTTCTATAGCTATGTTTTTTTATTTTCTTTCCATGTCCTCTTGTGTTTCTTTTGTCCCAGTTAAGTAAGTTCTCACTATCGAGTACCTCTGTGCCTTTCATGATTCTGTAGATGGTCAATAGGTCACCTCTCTCTCTTCTTTGCTCCAGTGTCAGTAACTCCAGTTTAGCCAATCTCTCTTTGTATGATAGGTTTGCAAGTGCAGGTGCCATTTTTGTAGCTGCTCTTTGGATTCTTTCTATTTTCTTTATATTCTTTTTGGTACTGGGGGACCACAATGTCGCTGCATACTCTAATCTAGGCCTTATCAATGTAACCAATATTTTTTTCATCATGTCTTTGTCCAAGTATGTAAACGCCACTTTTATTGATCTTAGCAAGTTGTAAGTCTCCCCGACAATTTTGTTAATCTGTATATCATAGGACAAGTCGTTCGTGATAATTACTCCCAAATCTTTTTCGGATCCTACTTTCTTTACTTCTTTGGTTCCAATTGTATATTTTCCTGATATTCTGTTTTTGCTTTTTCCAAACTCCATTATGCTACACTTCTTAGTATTAAAGTCCACTTCCCATTTCTGACTCCAGTTCCATACCCTATTTAGGTCTTCTTGCAGTGCTTCACAGTCCTCATCAGTTTCTATTTTCCTTAGCAGTTTGGCGTCATCGGCAAAGAAGCTCATGTAGCAGTTCACGTCCTCATCCATGTCATTCATATAGATAGCAAACATTATTGGTGCCAGCACAGATCCTTGCGGTATGAAGGAGTGATTGTGCCAACAGTAATGTATGGGGCAGAAACATGGAACATGAGAGAGGAAGAGAGAAGGAGTTTGAATGTGTTTGAGATGAAATGTCTGAGAAGTGTGATAGGGGTTATTAGGCTGGATAGAGTAAGAAATGAGGAGGTGAGGAGGAGAACAGGGGTGGAAAGGGAGCTGGGAGATAGGGTTGATGAAAGAGTATTAGGATGGTTTGGACACATGGAAAGAATGAGTGAAGAAAGATTTGTAAAAGAAGTGTGGAAGGCGGAGGTGGAAGGAGTGAATATGAGGGGGCGTCCTAGGATGAGATGGATGGATGGGGTGAAAGGGGCTTTACAAAAGAGAGGAATGTCTGTAGAGGAAGGACGGGAGAGGACAGAAGATAGGGGTGAATGGAGAAGGGGGTTGTGTATAGATGAGGCTGTGATGCATGAGGGGGAGTGGTTGGGGTATGGGGGGTGAGGAAGTATGTATGAGAAAATTTGACGCAGCCTAAAGGGATTTCTCCCTGTCTTCTCCTTTCCTGCATGGTGGCCTTGCTATGGATGTGCTGTGTCTTGCGACACTACTTCTGACTCAGGGCAGTGGACAGGATGCAGGGATGACCTGTCATCCAGGAGGTGCCAAGATAGGAGGGAGGGAGGAGGGTGGAGGGGAGTGGAATATATGGGAAATGAAATGGGTGGGAGTGATTTCTATGCCTTTTTCTTTTTGACTACCCCCCGAGTAAGGGGGAAAAAGCCTTTGGTATATGTCTGTACCATATATTTCCGTGTATAAGACCTTTGTATAAGACAAGGTACAAAATTAGAGCAAATTTTTATGAATTTATCTCATATCGGTAGCATAAGATGACTGCTAAATTACAAAAGCATCAGTGTATCAAACCTACCGTACAAAAATAATTGTTTTGATTACGTTTATCAGCTGTTTTTTCCGCCTTTTCTTTTTTCTTTCTCATTACTTATCTGTATCCTTATACCAGATATATTACTTACTGAATCCTTATAAATTCAAAATAAATGAAATAACAAAGCAAATCATGTATCATGATTTTCTGAGAACACACATCAACTAACAAAAATTATTTGTTTACGTTCCTGGTTCGACGTAGCTCACTCCACCGCACACAATGGTTGGCATGAAGCAATACTGATATTGCTGTTATTCCAGGTGGCTTAACTTCTGTACTTCAGCCACTTGATGTAAGTTTAAACAAACCATTTGAAGATAACGTTAGGTATCAATGGAACGAGTGGATGACGAATGGAGAAAAGTCATTTACAAAAGGTGGAGCTATGCGTAGTGCATCACTTGATGTTCTCTGCGAGTTTATTATCAAAGCTTGGGAAAGTGTTAAGGTCGAAAGTATCATACATACATACATATACCAAGGCTTTTTCCCCCTTACAAGGGGGGTAGCCAAAAAGAAAAAGGCATAAAATCATTCCCACCCATTCCATCCCTCAATACACTCCACACCCCTCCACCCTCCCTCTTATCTTAGCACCTCCTGAATGACGAGTCATCCCTGCACCTTGTCCACTGCCCTGGGTCAGAAGGAGTGTCGCAAGACACAGTACATCCACAGCAAGGCCACTTCATTAAATCGGCGACCCCCCCTCTCTGTCCCCCCATTGCATAAAATGAGAGGACGGGGAGAAATCCCTTCAGGCTGCGTCAAATTTTGCTCACACATACTACCTCACCCCCCCATCCACTCGTCCATTCCACCTCATGCAATCACATCATCATCCATATACAACCATTCTCCATTGACCCCTGTCTTTTGTCCTCTCCCGTCCTTCCTCAACAGACATTCCCCTCTTCCCCATCCATCCACCTCATCCTAGGACGTCCCCTCATGTTCACTCCCTCCACATCTGCCTTCCATATCTCTTTTACTAGTCTTTCTTCACTCATTCTTTCCATGTGTCCAAACCATCCTAATATTCTTTCATCAACCCTATCTCCCAACAGCCTTTCCACCCCTGTTCTCCTCCTCACCTCCTCATTTCTCACTCTATCTAGCCTAGTAACCCCCATCATACTTCTCAGACACCTCATCTCAAACACATTCAAACTCCTTCTCTCTTCTTCTCTTATGTTCCATGTTTCTACCCCATACAGTGCTGTTGGCACAATCACTCCTTCATACAGTCTCCTCTTAGCATCCATTCCCAAATGTCTATTCCTCATTACACTCTTCAATCCACCAAGGCATTTACTCGCTTCTCTCAATCTACATTCTACCTCCACTTTCACTCCACCTTTCCCTGTCACATTTACACCCAAGTATCTAAAACTATCCACTTCCTCCAGTCGCTCTCCCTTAATGCTCACTTCCAGTCTACTGCCACTTTCACCCCTTGTACATCTCATCACCTTACATTTACCCACATTTATCTTTAGCTTTCTTCTATCACATACTCTCCCAAACTCTGCCACCAGCTTCCTCAATCCCTCCTCCGATCCTGCCACAAGTGCAGTGTCATCTGCAAACAACAGCTGGCTCATCTCCCACTTTTCTCCATTTTCTTTAACCATCTCCAATCCCTTGCCCACTACCCTTGCATTTACCTCTCGCACCACCCCATCCATGTATAAGTTGAACAGCCAGGGCGACATAACGCATCCTTTACCTTTACCTCGAACCACTCACTCTCTCCATTTCTAATCCTGACACAAGCTCTACTATTCTCATAAAAACTCTTGATAGCTCCCTGAAGCTTTCCTCCTATCCTGTATATCTGCATAACCTCCCACAGTGCCTTCCTGTCTACCCTATCATAAGACTTTTCCAGATCCATAAAAGCCAAAAAAACATCCTTCCCCTTTCCTATAGCTTTCTCACATATCTGTCTTACCACAAAGATCTGATCTACACAACCTCTACCTGTCCTAAATCCACACTGTTACTCACCAATTACTCCCTCTGTTCCTCTCCTAATCCTCTCATCCAAGATCCTCCCATAAGCCTTCCCAACTACACTCAACAAGCTAATCCCTCTGAAACTAATACATTCACTCTTGTCCCCTTTTCCCTTGTAAAGAGGAACTATACAGGCACTCCTCCATTCCTCCGGCACTCTACCCTCTCTCCAACAAACATTAAATAACCTCACCAAACAGTCCACCATCACTGTACCTCCCTTTTTCAGACATTCCGCATGGCATCCATAAAATAAGTATCATAAAATCTTTTAAAAAATATGGAATCTCTAATGCCATGGATGGCACTGAAGATGATTTATTGTAAGAAAGTGATGACGAAGCTGAAGTCGACTCACCGGAACCGGACTGGGATCCCTACGATGACGGCATATTTGAGGAATCTTGTGATATGTTCGAACAACTTTTCGAAACAGAGAGTGATGACTGTGACGAGTTTGAAGGGTTTTATATAAACAAATTAAGAAATAAAGTTTTATAATGTTTTAAGTTGTAAATGTAATGTAATGTAATTTCATTGAAAATAAAGGTTTCAGAAATACGTTTGATGTGTAATGTTGATGTTGATTTGAAATTAAGTTTTATAATTTTGTAATTCTTAAATTTTCTATGTTTTAAATGCAACTACTGTAATATATTCTTTTATTGATAAATAAACGTTTTATGAACTATAATCCAATTTTTTTTTTTCAGTCTTAAAAATTACTGAAAAGTTAGCGAAAGAAAAAGGTTGCTATGAACGCACCAGTGCTCGATGTTTACATTTTTTTCAGCTGTGTTAAATGTGTTTACATACAGTAGTTAAAAGTACCGTAATTTCATTATAGAATTATTCCTCGAATTTATTAATAATTGCCATTTACTATAAAGATATGCCAATAATATATAAGGTAAATATGGTTTAATTACCTTTATTACCAGTTCTTATCATAATGTGAATCATTTCCTGTGTATCAGTGGTTATCGGCTGGCTAGCCTACCAAGTCATCTCGCGTAGAATTCAAGGTCTGATTTTTATAATAGTAGTATAAGACGACCCCCAATTTTAAGGGGTGAATTTTTGGATTTTAGGGTCGTCTTATACGTGGAAATATACGGTAGTTCTTCTTTGCATTTTTAGTATCAGGTTTGCAATTTCATCTGAGCCATGCGATTTCCTAATGTCAAGGTTTATTTGATCCATTTTTCTTTTTGTGTTATTATTTCACTCATGGGGGAGATCGCACTATGCTTCCTTCATCCCAGTGCTGTACTATTTTCTAGTGAAAACCAATTTGAAGTGATTGTTCATGACTTCGGCCATTTCTAGATCTTCTGTGTATTCTGTATTTACTTGGCGTAGTTTCACCATTTCCTGTTTATTTTTAAGTTTACCATTCAAATATCTATAGAATAGTTTTAGTTGATCTTTACATTTTTCTATGATGTCTTTTTAATAATTTCTTTTTTCCTCTCTGTGCACTTTATATTCATTTCTATAGTTTATATTTGCCATTAGCCTTTTTTTTTTTTTTTTTTTACCTTTTCTCCATCTTTTCCAAGCTTTGTCTCTTCTATCTTTTGCCTCGCTGCATCTTCTGTTGAACCAGCATTTAATGTACACCCTCTTGTTTCTTTCTTGATATACACCTATTCACTCCTTCATTATGGATTTTCATCAAGATTGCCCATTTCTCTTCCACTTTTGTCTCTTCAATGTAGAATCTTTCTGAATTTGCATTTTGAAAGAATTTCTTAAGTTTTCCAAAGTCCGTTTTGTTGTACATCAATCTTCCTTTTCTGTGCTTTTCATTTCTCTCCATATATATTTTTTCCTTTAGTTCAGCCTCTGTTAGTATGTGGTCACTCCTTCCAAATGGTGTCTTGTATTCAATTTTATTTACAATTTCATGTTCTGTTGTAAACAGTAAATCCAGACTCAATGGTTCTTCATTACTTCTATATCTGGTATTTTCATTGACCCACTGTGTCATTGTATGTTCTATGGTCATGTCCAGTAATACATTTCCTAATAGGTCCTCTCTGCCCTTCACTGTCATCTCCTCCCAACAGATTTCTTTGCTGTTAACTTCCCTCATAAGTACCAGGTTACCTCCGTCCTTTAGTATCTCATTTAATGAGTGCCTTGTATCTTCTAACATTTTTGAATGCTCATTCTCTTTCCAAGAGCCCATTTTTGGGGGCACATAAATCACCACAAACTTTCTACTTTTCATGTCTCTGTCTTTGACTTTTATCATGATCATTTCTACATTGTTTTTACCCTCAGTAATCTTCGTCACATTTAAGTTTTTCTTGACCAAGAACATAATTCCTCCTTCTTTCTTGTTCCTGTTTATAATCCAATAATTGTATAACCCATATACAACACTATTATGTGATATTGATCCCCTTAATTTCATCTCCACAATTCCCATTATGTCTGGTTTTTCATCTGACAGGTTATTTTGTTTTCTGTTTATGTTTTGCCTGCTCTGATGTACTATTTTCTCAGCCTCATGTCTATGACCCTCTGACAGAACTCCTTGCCTTTGGTCTCCATTCTCTTCACATTTTATTTTATTTTTTATTTTTTTATTTTTAGCTTCACCTTTTAGTATTTTCTCTTTTTCAACACTCATTTCTTTTTTTATCCATATCTTGTTGTAGTGTTTGCTCCTTGTCAGGTTACTTTTTCTTATATTTCTTCTACTACCATATGCAATCTTTGTTTTACCTTTAGTGGTTGATTTCTTTCCTTAGAATATTGTCCCATTCTATATCTCTCTCTAATACTAGGTCGCCATATTGTATTTCTTTTAGAATTGATATTGCTGTTTCTTTTTCTGTTTTTTCTCTCATGTATGCACCATGTACTGAACTTACCTCTCCAAACCATGTTTTTCCCTTAGTCCATATACCACAATACATTTTTTCTATCCACTGTATCTCTAACCCAATTTTCTTTTTCTTTAATTACTTGAATGATTGTATCTTTAACAATTTCCTGTATCAGTTGTTGGGTCATCCCTAATCTTGTATTTTGTTATTTACCTCTTTTTTCAAGTTCTCACTATTGGTGGTATCATTAATCTTCATTTTTTTTTTCACATTTAACTTCTTTTATATAATTTTTTATTATCTTGAGTTCATTCCTAAATTCAGAGTTTAATTTCTTCAGGTCAGATATTTGTTAGCTTGGGTTAAACATTCCATTGATTCTACAATATCCTTTCAAAGTTCAATGACTTCGTTCACCCACCATTTTCTATCATTACTCATTTCCCTTTCCATGTCTAAGATTTGACTCAAATTTCTTCCTTCATACTTACCAAAACCGGAAAAGGAGTCTTCATTATACAGTCTAAATCATCCTGACATTTCAAATCCTCTGTTTACATTAGACCTTGGCATGGTGCCCCTAGATGGCTCTGCTTTTGAGTTGACTTTCATCTCAAAATCATAATTTTTATTTTCTTGCATTTTCTCTTATTAAATCAAACTATTACTGCAGAGAAACCATTTTGGGTAACCACAATTGCTCCCACTCCCATTCAATACAAACCAGGCCTCCTGTTTTCCTTGCACTATTATGAATTTTCATCTTCTTCGACAGCCGACAGAGCTCAAGTGAGATGTTGACAGTTCGGAAGTTCATGAATGATATTTTGATCCAGTCCAAAGGGATTTCTCACCATCTTCTCTTTTTCTGCATGAGGGGACAGAGAGGGGAGGTCTCTGATTAAATGAAGCTGCCTTGCTGTGGAAGAATAATAATACTCACAAATGGATGACAGACAGGCTGAAAAATGAGATCGGAATAAAAAGATGAATTTATGACAGAATAAAAAATGGGGAAGCACACCTTAGATCCAAATATAATAATATGGCATACACTAGTTAAAAAGAACACTGGCACAGCAAAATGTAATTATGAAATTAAGGTTCCCAAACAAGCGAGATCCAACCCAAAGGGCTTCTTTCATCTCTACAGAACAAAAAAGTAGGAAAGGATAGGCCTAATCAAAAATGACGAAGATGTCATGATAGAATCAGAGGAAAAAAATAAGTGGGGTATTCAATAAATATTTTCTCTTAAGCGTTTACAAAGTTTGATAAGTATAAGAAGTATGGTAGGGGTTACTAGGCTGCATGGAGTGAGAAATGAGGTGAGGGGAGTGGGGCTGGAAAGGGAGTTGGGAGGGTGCTGATGAAAGAGTATTGGGATGTTCTGGACACATGAAAGAATGAATGAAGAAAGATGAGTAAAAGAAGTGTGGAAGGCAGAGGTGGAGGGAGTGAGCATGTGGGGCGACCAAGGACAAAATGGATGGATGGGGTTAAAGGGGCATTGGGAAATAGGGACATGTTTGTTGAGGAAGGAAGGGAGAAGACAGAAGATAGGGGTGAGTGGAGAATGGTTGTGTATAGATGATACTGTGATACATGAAAGGGAGTGGGTGGGGGATAGGGGGGAGGTGAGGAGTACATGTGAATATTTTGATGCAGCCCAAAGAGATTTCTCCCAGTCTTCTCTTTTTCTGCATGAGAGGATGGAGAGGAGGGTCACTGATTAAATGAAGCAGCCTTGCTGTGGATGTGCTGTGTCTTGCAACATTGCTTCTGACCCAGGGCAGTGGGTGAGATGCAGGGATGACCCATTATCCAGGAGGAGCCAAGAAAAGACAGAGAGAGGGGTGGTAAATGGGAGTGGAGTATGTTGGGATGAAATGGGTGGAAGTGGATTTATGCCTTTGACTTTGGCTACTTCCCTTGTAAGGGGGAAAAAGCCCTTGGCATATGTACATTTACAAAGGAGAGATCAGATATGGTACCTGACTGCAATCCAGCATTGGTAAGGCAGAAGTCAAACAGCTTAGACTTGAAGCTACAAAATCCCCAGGTCCAGACAAAAATTTTCTGAGAGTGCTTAGAGGAATGTCTGTAGAGGAAGGACAGGAGAGGACAGAAAATAGGGGTAAATGGAGAAGGGTTGTGTATAGATGAGGCTGTGATGCATGAGGGGGAGTGGGTGGGGGATGGGGGGTGAGGAAGTATATATGAGAAAAAATTTGACGTAGCCCGAAGGGATTTCTCCCCGTCTTCTCCTTTCCTGCATGAGGGGACGGAGAGGGGGGGGTCGCCGAATTTATGAAGCAGCCTTGCTGTGGATGTGCTGTGTCTTGTGACACTGTTTCTGACCCAGGGCAGTGGACAGGATGCAGGGATGACCTGTCATCCAGGAGGTGCCAAGATAGGAGGAGGGTGGAGGGGAGTGGTATATATGTGGGAAATGAAATGGGAGTGATTTCTATGCCTTTTTCCTTTTGGCTACCCCCCCCCCATGTAAGGGGGAAAAAGCCCTTGGTATATGTATGTATGTATGCTTAGAGTGTAAATTTGAAATCTGCAACCAGCTAACGGAAATATTCAATAAATTGCTACACACTGGTTTTGTGCCTATTGCTTGGGGGCAGGCAAATGTTATTCCTGTTTTCAAAAAGGGAGATAAATTGTTTATATGCAACTACAGGGCAATCAGTTTGACATCAATTATAGGTAAAATGCTTGAATCAATAACAGCTAAAAGAATCAGAGATCACATCAAGAGACATAATTTGATTTGTGACTGTCACGTCACACTGGGTTCATACTCGTGATGTGACATATTTATTCCTTGAGCATAATTACACTGTGTTATGCTACCCCTTTGTGTGAGAATGAACAATGACTCCTTGTCCGCTAAGGCCATTGACCTGGAACGCGCGCGAAAGCTCTCGTAGGCAAGCGGCGGAGTGATACGAAGCCAACGCCGCCCGCTAGCTGAGGTCAAGGGGCGCGTGAATCGAGAAGAAGGCGAAGTAGTGCCTCCCCTCCTTTCTACCTCATTGTCTTGTAGGTTAAGGTATAAGCTAGGGAATTATTGTGAACCCTCTCCATGCATAAATAAAGGAAGTAATGGATGTGTGGAGTTGGGTGGATAGGGATAGGAAATGTATATTAAGATAAGTTGGCATTGGGCAATAGCACTTGTGTTGTGCGGTTGGGGTATAAATCAGGGGGTGAGATCACCCACGCTGCTCCCTCCGCACTCGACCTCTGCGCATTGTCGGTACTTGTAAGTAAGAGATATTCTCACTAGTTGTGTTAGTAAATATTTCAGTGATTTTGTATATCTTCTTTCTTTATCCTGGCATGTTGGATGTATCTATAAAGGGGCGATTCTTCTCTGAGACTCTGGATTGTATGAAATACTCAAACTCTGTTTTAGAGTTTGATGTAACACACAAAAACTGAGCTTAGGGCATGACAGTGACTCACAGCATGGATTCTCCAAGGGTAAGTGATGTGTGACTAATCTTCTATTTTTGTAAACTAATGTATACAAGGTACCAGATAACAAAGATATTTACAATGTTATTTAACTTGACTTTAGCAAAGCGTGCAAGGTGCCACATTAGAAACTACAAAATAAAGTCAAAGTATAGCAGTTAAAGTGTTTGAATGGATTAGAGATTGGATCAGCAACAGAAAATAGTAGGTCACCATAAATGGAGTGAAATGCAAATAAGGGAGTGTTTCTGGTGGCATTCCCCAGGCCTCAGTTTTGGGTCCCTTATTCTTCATTATGTACATAAATGACTTGGACAATGGGATTCATAGTGATGTTAGTAAGTTTGCAGACAACACTAAAATAGGATGCCTACCGTATTTTTCGTACCATAAGGTGCACCCGTAATTTGCAATTCTCCGTCCTTACATAAGGCGCGCCTGACCATAAGGCGCACCTGGTCTCGTCATCGGATAATCATGCATATGTGAGTACATTCAGAACTGCTCACACATACTACCTCACCCCCCATCCCCCTGCCCATTCCACCTCATGCATCACAACATCATCCATATACAACCATTCTCCATTCACGACTGTCTTCTGTCCTCTCCCGTCATTCCTCAACAGACATTCCCCTCTTCCCCAAAGCCCCCTTCACCCCATCCATCCACCTCATCCTAGGACGTCCCTTCATGTTCATTCCCCCCACATCTGCCTTCCATACCTCTTTTACTAGTCTTTCTTCACTCATTCTTTCCATGTGTCCAAACCATCCTAATACTCTTTCATCAACCCTGTCTCCCAACAACCTTTCCACCCCTGTTCTCCTCCTCACCTCCTCATTTCTCACTCTATCTAGCCTAGTAACCCCCATCATACATCTCAGACACCTCATCACAAACACATTCAAACTCCTTTTCTCTTTCTCTCTTATGTTCCATGTTTCTGCCCCATACAGTGCTGTTGGCACAATCACTCCTTCATATAGTCTCCTCTTAGCATCCATTCCCAAATGTCTATTCCTCATTACACTTTTTAATCCACCAAGGCATTTACTCGCTTCTCTCAATCTACATTCCACCTCCACCTTCACTCCACCTTTTCCTGCCACATTTGCACCCAAGTATCTAAAACTATCCACTTCCTCCATTCGTTCTCCCTTAATGCTCACTTCCAGTCTGCTGCCACTTTCACCCCTTGAACATCTCATCACCTTACATTTACCCACATTTATCTTTAGCTTTCTTCTATCACACACTCTCCCAAACTCTTTCACTAACTTCCTCAATCCCTCCTCTGATCCTGCCACAAGTGCAGTGTTGTCCTCAAACAACAGCTGGCTCACCTCCCACTTTTCTCCATTTTCTTGAACCATCTCCAATCCCTGACCCACCACCCTTGCATTTACCTCTCGCACTACCCCATCCATGTACAAGTTGAACAGCCAGGGCGACATAAAGCATCCCTGATAAGTCCCACCCTCACCTCGAACCACTCACTCTCTCCATTTCCAATCCCGACACAACCTCTACCACTCTCATAAAAATCCTTGACAGCTCCTAGAGGCTTTCCTCCTATCCCGTACATCCGCAAAACCTCCCACAGTGCCCCCCCCATCCACCCTGTCGCAAGCCTTTTCCAGATCCATAAAAACCCAAAAAACATCCTTCCCCCTTCCCACAGCTTTCTCACACATGTGTCCCACAACAAAAATCTGATCTACACAACCTCTACCTGTCCTAAATTCACACTGTTCCTCACCAATTACTCCCTTTGTTCCTCTCCCAATCCTCTCAATCCTTCCCAACTACACTTAACAAGCTAATCCCTCTGAAACTACTACATTCACACTTGTCCCCTTTTCCCTTGTAAAGTGGAACTATACAGACACTCCTCCAGTACTCTACCCTCTCTCCAGCACACATTAAATAACCTCACCAGCCAGTCCACCATCACTGTACCTCCTTTTTTTCAGACATTCTGCATGGCATCCATCCAGACCAGGTGCCTTACCTGCTTTCATCATCTTAACAACTACCTTCACTTCATCCTTCCTTATTTCTCCTCCATTTTCCTCATTCATCATGGTCATTTTCTTAGCATTTCCCACTGCAACTATCTTTCCCTCCCTATCCTCCTTCACATTTAGCAACTCCCTAAAATATTCTGCCCATCTTCCCCTAACTGCCTTCTCTTCCATTATTATCTCTCCATCAGCACCTTTTACCTTTTCTTCTCTACTTGATTTGCCTCCTCTTCCTCTCTTAATTTCTTTCCAAAACAAGAAAATGGAGAAAAGTGGGAGGTGAGCCAGCTGTTTACATAGGATTACAAAGGCGGAGCATGCCGACAGGAGACATTTTGGTCCATATCTAGGTCGGATGCAAAAAATATCATAATAATAATAAAATAATAAATAAAAACTATAATAATGTAAATAACAAATAAAATACATAAATAAATGCATAGGTATAGTTAGTTAATAAACAGGTAAATAGTAAATAATAATGAATTGACATATAATAATAAATGAAAATCAAACAGACAAATGATAACAAAACAAAAACCATGCATACATACATACATATACCAAGGCTTTTTCCCCCTTACAAGGGGGGTAGCCAAAAAGAAAAAGGCATAAAATCATTCCCACCCATTCCATCCCTCAATACACTCCACACCCCTCCACCCTCCCTCTTATCTTAGCACCTCCTGAATGACGTGTCATCCCTGCACCTTGTCCACTGCCCTGGGTCAGAAGCAGTGTCGCAAGACACAGCACATCGACAGCAAGGCCGCTTCATTAAATCGGCGACCCCCCCTCTCCGTCCTCCCCATTGCATAAAATGAGAGGACGGGGAGATATCCCTTCGGGCTGCGTCAAATTTTGCTCACACATACTACCTCACCCCCCATCCACCCGCCCATTCCACCTCATGCAATCACAACATCATCCATATACAACCATTCTCCATTCACCCCTGTCTTCTGTCCTCTCCCATGCTTCCTCAACAGACATTCCCCTCTTCCCCAAAGCCCCCTTCACCCCATCCATTTTATACTACGACTGTCCCTCCGTTATGCTGTCCTCCAACCCCTTGTTGCTGTCCTGTACCATTTCTCTGAGTATTCCTTTTCTTTTCTGTGATGGGGGAATTCCCTGTGGTGGGGGAAAAGAATACTGCCACCAAGATTTCCCACTTGGATCGTAAGAGGCGAGAAGAAAGGAACGGAGCTTGGGACTAGGCATCCTTCTCCTTGTAGCCCCACAGGGAAAATTCCTTAAAAAAAAAAAATAATAATAATAATAATAATAATAATAATAATAATATAAAATAAATTATAATCATTACAGCATCTTGCTTAGGTATTTATCTAAATGATTCTTAAAGCTTTGAACTGAACTACATTGCACTACCTGTGCAGGAAGTTTATTCCATCCATTAACTGCACGGCTGGCAAAGTTGTTTCTACCTACTTCCAAACTGAATCTATTTCTGGACAGTTTGAGACCATTGTTTCTTGTCTGATTCTCATTCAATGTGAAAATTTTGTCACTTTTGATGTTGTCAATTTCCTTTTTGGCTACCTCCCTTGATTGGGGGAAAAAGCCTTGGTATATGTATGTATGTAAAATTTTCTGTCATACTCTTACCTCATTTCACATCTGCTCTCCTCTTTGCCTCCTTTACCTTTTGCTTTACTTCTCTTTTCTTTTCTTTGTACCTCTCATACGACTCCCTCAACCTATTTTATAACCAATCTGTGAAAGCTCGCTTCTTCACTTCTACAACTTTCTTTGTTTCCTCATCCCACCATTCACTACCCTTCCTTCTATTTCCTCCTGTCCTTCTTGTTCCACACACCATCTTTGCACACTTTGTGACTCCCTCCTTGAACCATCCCCATTCCTCCTCCACTCCCAGCTCCACTCCATCCTTCACTCCCTCCCACTTCTCCCTCAGCTTCTTCTTGTACTCCTTCTCCTTTTCCTTTTCATTTAATGAGTTCACTCTAAGCACCTCCCTACTTTTTGTCCTTTTTCTCTTTCTCCATCCATCCTCCACTCTCTCCCCTTAGCACATGATATTCCCCCACCCTCTCCCCTTAGCACATGTACATGAAGAAGCAAACTGGGAGGAATTCATGAACACCACAGGAATAAGGAGGAAACAGGAAAACTTCCTCGACATTTACAACTGAGGAGTGAACAAACATGTGCCAAAGACTAGTGGAGGGAAGAAGCAGAAACAGAAATTCATTAAACAAAAAGTGTGATATTGCAAAAAAGACGAGGGATATGGTTTGGGGAAAATGGTGGAAGAGAAGCAATAAAACAAATGAAGCTTACAAACATGCTAGAGAGGACTATACAACAATTCACAGGAAGAAAGTAATTTTGAGAAAGGTGTAGTAGATATATGCAAATATAAACTGAAAGTGTTTTACAGGCTTATAAATGGTAAAAATGAGACACAGGGAAGTAATCAAGTTAATAGTGGGTGGTGAGGTCCTGGTATCACTGAACTATCTGAGAAGTATGGTAGGGGTTACAAGGTTGGATAGAGTGAGAAACAAGGTGAGGAGTTGGGAGATAGGGTTGATGAAAGAGTATTGGGATGGTTTGGACACCTGGAAAGAATGAATGAAAAAAAAATAATAATAATAAAAGAAGTGTGGAAGGCAGAGGTGGATGAAGTGAACATGAAGGGCCAACCAAGGATGAGATGGATGGATGGGGTAAAAGGAGTGTTTAACAAGAGAGGGAAGCTTGTTGAGGAAGGAAGAGAGAGGGCAGAAGATATGGGCAAATGAAGAATGGTTGTGTATGGATGATGCTGTGGTGCATACTAGGGAGTGGGTGAGATAGGAAGTGGTTATATGTCAATGATATTTTGATGCAGCCTAAAGGGGTTTTCTTCACATCCTCAGTGTTTCTGCATACATACATACATACATACATACATATACCAAGGCTTTTTCCCCCTTACAAGGGAGGTAGCCAAAAAGGAAAAGGCATAAAATAATTTCCACCCATTCCATCCCTCAATACACTCCACACCCCTCCACCCTCCCTCTTATCTTAGCACCTCCTGGATGACGGGTCATCCCTGCACCTTGTCCACTGCCCTGGGTCAGAAGCAGTGTCGCAAAACACAGCACATCCACAGCAAGGCCGCTTCATTAAATCAGCGACCCCCCCTTTCCGTCCCCCCATGCACAAAAGGAGAAGATGGGGAGAAATCCCTTCGGGCTGCGTCAAATTTTGCATGCTAATTAAATTAAGTGGCCTTACTATAGATATACTGTGTCTTGCTGCATTGCTTCTGTCCTAGGACAATGGGCAAGATACAGGGATGACCTGTCATCCAAGAGGAGCCAAGATAAGAGGGAGGATGAGAAAGGTGGTGAATAGGAGAGGAGTGGGTGGGGATAAAATGGGTGGGAGTGGAATTATACCTTTTGACTATGGCTACCTCCCTTGTAAGGGGGTAAAATCCTTTGGTATATGTATAATTGAATTGCATAATAGTAAAATTATGTGAAAGGATTGTGAAAGATCGATAGACCAAATATCTTGGAGAAGAGGGGTTAGTGATTCAATGAAGCAGCCTTATTGTAGATGTACTGTGTCTTGTTGCAGTGCTTCTGACCCATGACAATGGGCAAGATGCAGGGATGACCCATCATCCAAGAGGAGCCAAGATAAGTGGGAGGTAGGGAAGGGTGGTAAATAGGAGTGGAGTGGGTGGGAATAAAATAGGTTGGAGTGGAATTATGCCTTTTGACTTTGGCTACCTCCCTTGTAAGGGGGAAAAATCCCATGGTATATGTATCACTGAACTGCACAATAGTAAAATTATGTGAAAGATTGTGAAAGATCGATAGGCCAAATATCTTGAAGAGGCAAATATTCTTACAGACAGTTAGTTTGGCTTTAGATTTTCCTAGTTGTATTGTTTATGGGAAGGAGAGCTACACTCGTGGTGTTCCGCCTTTGTATCTCACAGTGTCTAGTTTGCTCTTAAATTCATGAATGGTTTTTGCACACACTAATTTTTTGTCTAGTTTGTTCCAAGTGTCCACCATTCTATGTGGAAAACGGTTTTTCTTCAGATCTCTTCTATAACTATGTTTGATTTTCTTTCCATGTCCTCTTGTGTTTCTCTTGTCCCAGTTTAACAAGTCCTCTCTATCAAGTATTTCTGTGCCATTCATGATTCTGTAGATGGTCAGTAGGTTGCCTCTCTCTTTTCTTTGCTCCAAAGTCAGTAACTCCAGTTTAGCCAGTCTTTCCTAATATGACAGGTTTGCAAGTGCAGGGGCCATTTTTGTGGCTGCTCTCTAGATTCTTTCTATTTTCTTTATATTCTTTTTGGTACTGGGTGACCACAATGTCACCGTATATTCAAATCTAGGCCTTATCAGTATGACTAATATATATATTTTTTTTTTATAATTTCTTCATCCAAATATGTAAATGCCACTTTTATTGATCTTAGCAAGTTATAGGATTCTCCAACAATTTTGTTTATCTGTTTATCTGAGGACAAGTCATTTGAGATAATTACTGCCAAATCTTTTTTGGATCCCACATTCTTTACCTCCTTAGTTCCAATTTTATATTGTCCTGATAATCTATTTTTACTTTTTCCAAACTCCATTATGCTACACTTCCTAATATTGAAGTCCACTTCCCATTTCTGACTCCAGTTCCATACCTTATTCAGGTCATCCTGTAGTGATTCGCAATCCTTTTCAATTTTTACTTTCCTTAACAATTCAGCATCATCTGCAAAGAAGCTCATGTAACAATGCATATCATCATCCATGTCATTCACATAAATAGCAAACATTATTGGAGCCAATACAGATCCTTGCAGAACTCCACGGATCACCTCTTTCCAACATGAATATTTTACTCTGAGTACTATTCTCATCTTTCTACCAATCAGGAAGTCCTCCATCCATTTTAGTAGGTTCCCTTGTATCCTTCCTATATGCTCCAGTTTTTTAAATAATTTTTTGTGTGGTACTATGTCAAAAGCTTTTTGTAAGTCCAGGAAAGCACAATCAGCCTATCCATTCCTTTCTTGCACTATGTCTATTAATCATGTGAAAGGTAGTGTGTGTCAAACCTTTTAAGCTTTTACTCAAGAGTGATTGATGTGCTGCAAATGGGTACCTACTTGTGACAGCCCCTTAGACAGTGATACATACAAAAAGTCTTTTCCCCCTTACATGGAAAGTAGCCAAAAAACAAAGGCATAGAAACAACTCCCACCCATTCCATCCCCACATACTCCACTCCCCTCTACCCTCTTCTCTCCCTCCTATCTTGGTACCTCCTGGATGATGGGTCATCCCTGCATTTTGTCCACTGCCCTGGGTCAGGAGCAATGTCACAAGACACAGCACATCCACGACAAGGCTACTTCATTACATCGGCAACCCTCCTCTCCATCCCCTCATGCAGAAATGGAGAAGACAGGGAGAAATCCCTTTGGGCTGCATCAATTTCTTTCTCATACATACTCCCTCAACCCCCATCGCCCCACCCACTCCCCCTCATGCATCACAGCATCATCTATACACAAACATTTTCCATTCACCCCTATCTGTCTTCTCCCATCCTTCCTTAACAGACATTACCCTCTTTCCCAATGCCCCTTTTACCCCATCATTCCATCTCATCCTAGGTCGCCCCTCATGTTCACTCCTTCCACCTGTGCCTTTCACATCTCTTTTACTAATCTTTCTTCACTCATTCTTTCCATGTGTCCAAACCATCCTTATACTCTTTCATCAACCCTATCTCCCAACTCCCTTTCCATCCCTGTTCTCCTCACCTCTTCATTTCTCACTCTATCCAGTCTAGAAACCCCTATCATACTTCTCAGACATTTCATCTCAAACACATTCAAACTCCATCTTTCTTCCTCTCTTATGTTCAATGTTTCTGCCCCATACAGTGCTGTCAGTACAATCACTCCTTCATACAATCTCCTCTTACCATCCATTCCCAAATGTCTATTCTCATTACACTTTTTAATCTCCCACAGCATTTACTTGCTTCTCTCAATCTACATTCTACCTCCACCTCCACTCCTCCCTTTCCTGCCACATTCATACCCAAGTATCTACAACTATCCATTTTCTCCAGTCTCTCTCCTCTAATATTCACTTCTAATCTGCTGCCACTTTTTCCCCTTGTACATATCACCTTACTTTTACCCACATTTATCTTCAACTTTCTTCTTTTGCACACCTTCCCAAACTGTCACTAGCTTTCTCAATCCCTCCTCTGATCCTGCTACAAGTGCAATATCATCAGCAAACAACAACTGGCTTATCTCCCATTTTTCTCCATTTTCTTTAACCATCTCCAACCACTGACCCACTACCCTTGCATTCACCTCTTGCACCACCCCATCCATGTAAAGATTGAACAGCCAGGGCAACATAACACATCACTGATGAAGTCCCACCTTTACCTCAAACCACTCACTCTCTCCATTTCTAATACTAACACAAGCTCTACTACTCTCGTAAAAACTCTCGACTACTCTTAACAGCTTTCCTCCTATTCCGTATATCTGCAATACCTCCCACAGTGCCTTCCTGTCTACTCAGTCACAAGTCTTTTCTGGATCCATAAAAGCTCAAAATACATCCTTACCTTTTCCTACAGCTTTCTTACATATCTGTCTTACCACAAAAACCCGATCTACATAACCCCTACCTCTCCTAAGCCCACACTGTTCCTCACCAATTACTCCCTCTGTTCCTCTACTAATCCTCTCAATCAAGACCCTACCATAAGCCTTCCCAACTACACTTAACAAGCTAATCCCTCTGAAACTATTACACTTACACTTGTCACCTTTTCCCTTGTAAAGTGGAACTATACAGGCACTCCTCCAGTCCTCCGGCACTCTACCCTCTCTTAAACAAACATTAAATAACCTCACCAGCCAGTCCACCATCACTGTACCTCCTTTTTTCAAACATAATGCATGGCATCCATCCAGACCAGGTGCCTTACCTGCTTTCATCATCTTAACAGCTGCCTTCACTTCATCTTCCTTTATTTCTCCTCCTTTTTTCTCATTCATCACTGTCATTTTCTTAGTGCTCCCCACTACAACTACCTTTCCCTCCCTATCCTCCTTCACATTTAGCAACTCCCTGAAATATTATGCCCACCTTCTTCTTACTGCCTTCTCTTCCATTATCATCTCACCATCTGCACCTTTTACCTTTTCTTCTCTACTTGATTCACTTACTCTTCCTATCTTAATTTCCTTCCAAAAGATCTTTTTATTACTTTCAAAAATTTCTGTCATACTCGTACCCCATTTCACATCTGCTCTCCTCTTTGCCTCCTTTATCTGCTGTATGTAAAATTATTTAATTCAGCTGACTTGGAGACAAAATGAGATCTCAATGGTCTGAGACCATTCTGCCCCATATCCACTTCACTGAATAAAATCATCTGTCATTGGCCAGAACAAAATCCACAAATTATGTTATGGAGTTGTTCAGACTAATGAATTACTAATACTAAAATATACTCACGATGATATCAGTCCAGCAAGACTGCCATATAGAGATGGTGTGTACATGTTTCCAACTTGAGTGGCTACTAACAAGGAAGGCTTGGTTTTGGCTTCAAATGTTGGCATACTGTTGGCCATGAAGGCTTTCTCAACATCACGGTCGAAATATGTATCTTCTAGCCTCTTCTCTCTGTAATAATTTGAATACTATTTCATTTCCTCTTTCAATTTTTCCTTTAAAATTGAGAATACATGTATATGTGGACTACATTATAACCCCTTCGGGCTGTGTCATCATCCATACACAAAGATTCTCCTCAGGGATTTCTTCCTATCTATAATTACCACATGAGAGAACAAGGAGGGGTGGGGGGGTCATTATATAGGTGAAGCAGACCTGCTGTGGATGTACTATGTCTTGCTGCATTGCTTCTGACCCAGGCAGGAGACAGGGATGACCGTTCATCCATGAGGTGCAAAGATAAGAGGGAAGCAAAGGTGGTGGATAGTAGTAAAATGGGTGGGAGTGGGTGTGTATCTTTGACTAAGCTCCTCCCTTATGAGGGTGAAGAAACGCTTGATATGACTATAGACATAGATTGATCTTATAATATTCTACAATCTGCTTCTTTATTTGGTATAACTAATCAATCTATCCATACATACATATACCAAGGCTTTTTCCCCCTTACAAGGAAGGTAGCCAAAAAGGAAAAGGCATAAAATCATTCCCACCCATTCCATCCCTCAATACACTCCACACCCCTCCACCCTCCCTTTTATCTTAGCACCTCCTGGATGACGGGTCATCCCTGCACCTTGTCCACTGCCCTGGGTCAGAAAAAGTGTCGCAAGACACGGAACATCTACAGCAAGGCCGCTTCATTAAATCGGCGACCCCCCTCTCCGTCCCCCCATGCATAAAAGGAGAAGACGGGGAGAAATCCCTTCGGGCTGCATCAAAATTTGCTCACACATACTACCTCACCCCCCATCCCCCCACCCATTCCACCTCATGCATCACAACATCATCCATATACAACCATTCTCCATTCACCACTGTCTTCTGTCCTCTCCCGTCATTCCTCAACAGACATTCCCCAAAGCCCCCTTCACCCCATCCATCCACCTCATCCTAGGACGTCCCTTCATGTTCACTCCATCCATACCTCTTTTACTGGTCTTTCTTCACTCATCCTTTCCATGTGTCCAAACCATCCTAATACTCTTTCATCAACCCTATCTCCCAACTCCCTTTCCACCCCTGTTCTCATCCTCACCTCCTCATTCCTCACTCTATCTAGCCTAGTAACCCCCATCATCCTTCTCAGACACCTCATCTCAAACACATTCAAACTCCTTCTCTCTTCCTCTCTTACGTTCCATGTTTCTGCCCCATACAGTGCTGTTGGCACAATCACTCCTACATACAGTCTCCTCTTAGCATCCATTCCCAAATGTCTATTCCTCATTACACTCTTTAATCTACCAAGGCATTTACTTGCTTCTCTCAATCTACATTCCACCTCCACCTTCACTCCACCTTTTCCTGCCACACTTGCACCCAAGTATCTAAAACTATCCACTTTCTCCAGTCTCTCTCCCTTAATGTTCACTTCCAGTCTACTGAAACTTTCACCCCTTGTACATCTCATCACCTTAATTTTACCCACATTTATCTTCAGTTTTCTTCTATCACACACTCTACCAAACTCTGTCACCAACTTCCTCAGTCCCTCCTCTGATCCTGCCACAAGCGCAGTGTCGTCCGCAAACAACAGCTGGCTCACCTCCCACTTTTCTCCATTTTCTTTAACCATCTCCAATCCCTGACCCACTACCCTTGCATTTACCTCTCGCACTACCCCATCCATGTATAAGTTGAACAGCTAGGGCGACATAACGCATTCTTGACGAAGTCCAACCTTTACCTCAAACCACTCACTCTCTCCAGTTCAAATCCTGACACAAGCTCTACTACCCTCATCAAAACTCTTGACAGCTCCTAGAAGCTTTCCTCCTATCCCGTATATCCGCAAAACCTCCCACAGTGCCTTTCTATCTACCCTGTTGTAAGCCTTTTCCAGATACATAAAAGCCCAAAAAACATCATTCCCCTTTCCTATAGCTTTCTCACATATTTGTCTTACCACAAAGATCTGATCTACACAACCTCTACCTGTCTTAAATCCACACTGTTCCTCACCAATTACTCCCTCTGTTCCTCTCCTAATCCTCTCAATCAAGATCCTCCCATAAGCCTTCCAAACTACACTTAACAAGCTAATCCCTCTGAAACTACTACATTCACACTTGCCCCCTTTTCCCTTGTAAAGTGGAACTATACAGACACTCCTCCAGTCCTCTGGCACTCTACACTCTCTCCAGCAAACATTAAATAACCTCACCAGCCAGTCCACCATCACTGTACCTTCTTTTTTTAGACATTCTGCATGACATCCATCCAGACCAGGTGCCTTACCTGCTTTCATAATCTTAACAACTGCCTTCACTTCATCCTTCCTTATTTCTCCTCCATTTTCCTCACTCCTCACTCTCATTTTCTTAGCATTTCCCACTGTAACTATCTTTCCCTCCCTATCCTCCTTCACATTTAGCAACTCCCTAAAATATTCTGCCCATCTTCCCCTTACTGCCTTCTCTTCCATTATCATCTTTCCATCTGCACCTTTTACCTTTTCTTCTCTACTTGATTCGCCTCCTCTTCCTCTCTTAATTTCTTTCCAAAACATCTTTTTATTACTTTCAAAATTTTCTGTCAAACTCTTACCCCATTTCACATCTGCTCTCTTCTTTGCCTCCTTTACCTTTTGCTTTACTTTTCTTTTCTTTGTACCTCTCATATGACTCCCTCGTCCTATTTTGTAACCAATCTGAGATATCTCGCTTCTTCTCTTCTACAGCCTTCTTTGTTTCCTCATCCCACCATTCACTATCCTTCCTTCTATTTCCTCCTGTCCTTCTTGTTCCACACACCATCTTTGCACACTTTGTGACTCCCTACTTGAACCATCCCCATTCCTCCTCCACACCTAGCTCTACTCTATCCTTCACTCCCTCCCACTCCTCCTTCAGCTTCTTCTTGTACTCCTTCTCCTTTTCCTTTTCATTTAAAGAGTTCACTCTAAGAACCTCCCTACCTTTTGTCCCTTTCCTCTTCCTCCATATATCCTCCACTCTCAGCTTACCTTCCACCAAAATATTATCTGATATTCCCCCACCCTCTCCCCTTAGCACATATACATCCTTAACTCTTCTTATCCTAATCCTATTTACCACTACATAATCCATTAACACTATCTACCACCCTTCCATCCACCCTCTCCTATGTGTACTTATGCTTGACATTTCTTCTAAAACATTGTATTTGCTATCATCAACTCTCTTTCTAGACACATTTCCACCATCAACTCTCCACTACAATTCTTTCCTGAACTCCACATTTCCCAACCACTCCATCAATTGGATCATTTCCTACCCTAGCATAAGGTCTCCCAGTACTATTACATTTACATTTCTCCCTAAATCCTCTATGCACTCATTTAAATCTATCCAAAAAGCTTCCCTTTCTTCTACACTCTTCTCACTGCCAGGCCCATATGCACTTACAAAGACCCACATCTCCTTTCCCAGTTTCACCTTCATCCACATTATCCTTGAGGAAACCTCCTTCCACTCCACTACACGTTTACCTATCTCTTCACTTACTAGAATAGTCACCCCTTCCCTCCCTCGCCCTCTCTTCACTCCTGATAACCTCCCATTTACATTCCCAAACTTACACTCACCCTTCCCTTTCAACTTAGTTTCACTCAAAGCCAACACATCCATCTTTCTTCTCACAAACATACTACCTATCTCTTCCCTTTTACTCTCATCTGTACCACATCCACGCACATTAAAAGACCCAAACCTTAGGGTGCTGTTCTGAAAACTCCCAGACCCTCTTATGCCTTTACTTTTTCGTTTAGGAATGTCCCCTGTGGGGCTACAAGGAGAAGGATACCTAGTCCCACTCCCCGTCCCTTTCTTCTCGCCTCTTACGATCCAAGTGGAAATACTTGGTGGCAGTATTCTTTTCTCCCACCATAGGGAAGTTTACCTATCTCTTCACTTACTAGTATAGCCACCCCTTCCCTCCCTCGCCCTCTCTTCACTCTTGATAACCTCCCACTTACACTCCCAAACTTACACTCGCCCTTCCCTTTCAACTTAGTTTCACTCAAAGCCAAACACATCCATCTTCTCACAAACATACTACCTATCTCTTCCCTTTTACTCTCATCTGTACCCCATCCATGCACATTAAAAGACCCAAACCTTAGGGTGCTGGTCGGAAAACTCCTAGACCCTCTTATGCCTTTACTTTTTTTTAGGAATGTCCCCTGTGGGGCTACAAGGAGAAGGATGCCTAGTCCCAATCCCTGTCCCTTTCTTCTCGCCTCTTACTATCCAATGCCCTATATCTCTCTTTCATGAGACCCACAGCTCCCAAGTAACTAGCAACAGCCACCAGACTGACATATGTTACTCAAGGAAGAAATACTGTGTTGTTGTACAGTTATGGCTATAGTGGGGAAATGTATGATGAGCTATTCAGTGTATTCTGTGTGATGGCTGAATCTGGAGCAGTTTCTTTCTGCAGCCAGGTCTATGAAATATATTACAGCAAGTTTTCCTATTACCATTACATTATCTAATCATAAGCTAAATATGGTTATATCTTTCAATGTGGGTTTGCTTTAAATTTACTGACAGCCCAAACCAACTGTGAGTTACATTCAGTAAGATGGCATGAATAGTGATTTTGCAAGTACCTAAGTTAAAATGGGAAAATAATTTTTTTCCTATACCCACCTAAAGACTCCTTGCATTTTATACATAAACTGATTTCTAAATACTTTCCACTTATCCAGCTTCTGGAACAAATAACGGGTATCATTAAGTGGTGGTCCTGCAAGACAGATATTAAAGAGAATCATCTTTCTGCTACCCATCATCAAAACCCGACAATAATCTGGAGGTGTAGTTGCAAAGGTGACACAGAAACATCCCACATTGATACAGTACCCCACAGTGAAGTGCAAAGTTTCTTCTCAGACAAATCTACAGAGTGGTCAAAGGACCAATGCAGCACCAGACTCTCTACTCCACCAAATTCTTTCATACCGCCATGAAAACACAAAAAAAAATCCCTCCTAAAACCACATAAGCAAGACTACATTCAAGTCACATCCAGCACTAACACAACACTATCACAGAATAATCCTAGCCACAAAACCAAATTTAGATGTGTTCAAGATGAAATGCCTTTAAAGTATGGTGGGGGTTGATGGGCTGGATGGAGTGAGAAGAGAAGAGGTGATGAGGAGAATGGTGGCAGAGGGGAAGTTGAGAGATAGGGTTGATGAAAGAATATTGAGACAGTTTGGACACATGGATAGAATGAGTGAAGAAAGATTAGTGAAAAAAGTGTGGAGGGTGGGGATGGAGGGAGTGAGTGTGGGGAGCAACCGGGGATGGGATGGGTGAATGAGGTGGGGGGCATTAGGAAAGTGGGGAGAAGACAGAGGATGGGGATGAGTGGAGGGTGGTTGTTCATGGATGATGCTGTGATGCATGGAGGGGAGTGGGTGGGGGATGGGGGTGTGAGGAAGTATGTGTGAATGATATTTTGATACAGTCTGAAGGGATTTCTCCCCATATTCTCTTTTTCTGCATGAGGGGATGGAGGGGGGCTCACTGATTAAATGAAACAGCCTTGCTGTGGATGCGTTGTGTCTTGCTAGATTGCTTCTGACCCAGGGAAGTGGGCGAGATGTAGGGATGACCTGTCATCCAGGAGGAGCCAAGAAAAGAGAGGAGGAGGGATGGTGAATAGGAGTAGAGTATGTGGGGATGAAATAGGTGGGAGTGGATTTATGCCTTTGATTTTGGCTACCTCCCTTGTAAGGAGGAAAAAGCCCTTGCTATATGTATGGCATATGTATGTACAAAAACAAATTGTCCCAGATGCAAACATCATACAGAAAACTTTGAATTCCTCATTTTACACTGCCTCACACTAATCATATCTAGAAATCAACACTATTATTTCCTTGATTGACTTATGGGCCCATCCTGTGGCTCTTGCTGGTTACCTGGGAGCCATGGGTGGTCTTTTGCAAGAGACAGGGGTGACCATCACACTAGTAAGGCAAAAAGGTTCCTAAAACTCACTCAACATGTACATAAATACATATATATATATACATACATACATTTACCAAAGGCTTTCCCTCCCTCACAAGGGAGGTAGCCAAAAAACAAAAGCACAAGATCCACTCTCACCCATTCCATCCCCACATACTCCACTTCCATCTACTCCCCTCCCTCCCTCTTATCTTGGCTCCTCCTGGATGATGGGTCATCACTGCAGGTCACCCACTGCCCTGGGTCAGAAACAGTGCTGTAAGACACAACACATACACAGCAAGGCTACTTCATTAAATCATGCAGAAATGGAAAAGATGGAGAGAAATCCCTTTGAGCTGCATCAGTTTATTTTTCACACATACTCTCTCACCCCCATCCTCCACCCACACCCTTTCATGCATCACAGCATCATCCATACACAACCATTCACCATTCACCCCTATCTTCTGTCTTCTCCTGTCCTTCCTCAACAGACATTCCCCTCTTTCCCAATGCTCCTACATACATACACCACACCGCATTCTCACACCCAACTAGAATCCCATTTGTTGTCCTGTTAATCTCAGTCCTTTGTGGATGAAGGGTCATCCCTATCTCCTAACCACTGCTCAGGTCAGGGGCAATGTAGCAAAGTACAGCATCTCTACAGCAGGGCCCAACAGCTGAATCTGGTTTACCCTTCTGCTTCATTACATGGTGACCCTCCAACTCCCCTCATCCACGTGAGAATTGACAGAGCAGACATGAAGAAATCCCTTCAGTCTGTGTTGATTTCATATTCATTCACAGCCACTTTCCACTCACATTTATCTCTTGTCCTATCCCTTCTCTGCTCAACAGACACATCTCCTGCATCCAATTCCCCTATCATCCCAACCACACACCTCATTCTTGGTCTTTTCCTCAAGTTTATTCCATCTGCTTCTACTTTCCACACCCTTTTTCTAGTCTCTCTTCATTCATTCTTTCTATATGCCCACACCATTCCAGTATTCTTTGATCAACTTTATCTACAACTCTTTCAACTTCTGCTCTGCGCTTCACCTACATGTTTCCCAATCTATACATACTCATAACCCCCACCATACTTCTTAAACACTATCTCAAAACAAATTTAAGATGTTTTTTTCTGCCTCCTTTAAATTCAAAGTCTCTGCTCCACAGAACTAAAGGTGAAGAAACTACACAACTAGCTACATTATTCTATGCTATGGGCCTCCACACTCACTCCATTGTTATGTATTGTCATGTACTGTATACATGAATTGCAACTGTGATTATAGAATACTTAAATTATGCCTACAACCACTGAAGGGTCCATGCAAGAAGTGGTTCTGTGAAAGGGATATCAAATAGTGTCAACCCCATGACTGTTGACTTCCTCATCTCCATCTGGAAATGCAGCCACAAAGGGCTGGCATATGGTCTCACAACCATGCCCAAGTTCTTTATCAACTTCAACTGTATTTCCTCCACCTTTTCACTAAAGGAGTGCTGATAAATGGTAACAACTTCTCTCCTACAACTGTACTACAAACTGATGAAAAAAACAAAACAAAAAAAACACACACTAATACACGGACATCATGACAAGTTTTAAGACAAATGGTTGGAGAAAGTGGTGTACAGAAATTCCAGGATGGAGCAGATGCACTTTTTTCTCTAACATTTCGACAGTCTTCTTCAGAGAAAAAATGGTACAGGCAATTGGGCATATGGCTGCTTATGTACATTTCAAGAAGATCTTCTCCCATAGTGTAGGAGCATACTCCAGTCTAGGCCTTATTAGCGTGATTAGTATTTTTTTTTTAACCATTTCTTCATCTAAATAGGTAAAAGCCACCTTTATTGATCTTAGCAAATTGTAAGATTCCCTGACAATTTTGTCTATCTGTTTATCAAGGGATATGTCATTTGAGATAAAGACCTGGGAGTAATTATCTCAAATGACATGTCCCCTGATAAACAGATGAACAAAATTGTCAGAGAATCTTACAACTTGCTAAGATCAATAAAGGTGGCTTTTACCTATTTAGATGAAGAGATGATTAAAGAAATATTAGTCACACTAATAAGGCCTAGACTGGAGTATGCTGCTACACTATGGTCATCCAGTATCAAAAAGAATACAAAGAAAATTGAACAAATTCAGAGAGCAGCCATGAAAATGGTCCACTTTCAAACCTGTCATGTAAGGAGAGATTGGCTAAATTGAAATAACTGACTTTGAAACAAAAACGAGAAAGGGGCAACCTGCTGACCATTTACATAATCATGAAAGGCACAGAAGTCATTGATAGAGAGGACTTGTTAAATTGGGATAAGAGATATACAAGGGGACATGATAATAAACTCAAAAAGAATAGTTAGTTAGTTAGAGAGAGAGAGAGAGAGAGAGAGAGAGAGAGAGAGAGAGAGAGAGAGAGAGAGAGAGAGAGAGAGAGAGAGAGAGAGAGAGGAGAGAGAGGGGACAGGACACCACGAGCATAGCTCCCCTTCCCATTAAATACAACTAGGTAAATACAACTAGGTACATCTGGTGGGTCGTCTTGAAATGGAGCTTGCTGATTGGTCTGTATGCGCATCTGCAATAACCAATCTCGCCAAGGCATGTCCCAAGCCTACAAATCCTTCTCACAATTAGTTGTTACTGCTAAATTGATGTTACCTGCTTCTATAGTTTTCCTTGTCATTTTTTCCATACCAGTGTGAAGTATCTCTACATTATTCCAATTGGATAAATGGCTGTGGTTCATGGCATGTATTACTAACAAGTTAGATGTTCTGTGGTGTTGCATATCATTCTTGTGCTCATAGATTCTTTTACCAATTCCTCCTGATATTTTACCAAATTAAGCTGCATCACATCAGCCACGAGGAATTTTGTATACTATGCTGTCTTTGTTCTTTCTTTCTGTGTTTTGGTTTCTGGATATAATATCTTTCACCTTCTGCCTCTGACAAGTGTACTACATTGTGAGGAGCTTGGATAGTGTTTCACCTTGTCTTGAGAATCAGGGTAAGCATTATACACATGTCAGGGCAGAAGATGAAGGATGTCATATCCAGAAATCAAAACACAGAAAAAAGAAAGAAAAAAAAGAACGAAGACAGCATACTGTAGTATACAAAATTCCCTGTGGCAGATGAGACACAGCTTACTCGGTGAAACATCACGAGGAATAGGAAAAAGAATCTATGAACAGAAGAACAACATGCGACACTACAGAACATCTAACTCGTTATTAATACATGCCATTTACCCAAATGGAATAATGTAGAGATACTTCACACTGGTATGACAAAGAGACAAGGAAAACTGTAGTGGCAACTTGCACCAATTTAGCAGTAACAACTAATCATTGAGAAGGGTTTGTAAGCCTAGCATGCACCTTGGCCAGATTGGTTATCGCAGGGGCACATACAGACCAATCAGCAAGCTCCATTCCAAGACAACCTGCCAGATATACATATAAGCAGTGTATGCCCAATTGCCTGTACCATTTTCTCTCTGAAGAAGACTCTGTCGAAATGTTAGAGAATGAAGTGCATCTGCTCCATCCTGGAATTTTCCTACATCACTCTGCAACAATGACATCTACCTAAAGTTTCTTCCCAGAAAGATCTATGGGAGAGCTAAAGGACCACTGTCAACTGCTGTGGGGAGGTTTTCAGTCAATGAAACTTGAGGCAACAATTATTTTATTATCACAAATTATGCCCAAAATGGTTATACAATGGGTCACATTTGGCAAGACCTGATAGTAATATAACTTTCCACATTACCTCACACTATTCTGCCCTTTCCAATCATATAAAAAAGGCATCTAATTGGGGAAAGGCAACTAGTAATGATAGATTTAACCATTTCAGATGACACTGGTCCTTACCGGAAGGCTTCTAGCCCAGGATACTTGGTCGACACACTATCAGGACTTGCTCTGAGGAAATCATTCAGAGCTAGCCGTGCAAGTGATTTCTGAACCAATTTGCAATACGGCGAATGGAAAAGCATTGCATCCAGGACCTCTAGAGACATACTTGATGCTGATGCTGAAAAAGGAAACAAAGTACTTGTTTTCAGGGATAATGCATGAAATATTCTTACCTGTGAAGGTCTAGACTACACTGGATTGGTATTCAAGATGTAATTTCTGGTTATTTTGCAAATATTTTACTTAATATATAACAACAGTCTTTTCCCCATTGTAAAGAGGTTGCCAAGTGAAAGCATGCCTTGATTCTGCAGAAGACAAATACAGAAAAGGGCTTCCCCAGTCACCTCAACCCACCCCTATTCAGTTGCCTTTCATAAGAAACATGGGAACAAGGTGGCAAACTTCTTATCCCCTATCACAGTAACCTAAGGAAAGATAAGGTGGTGTTCCTGGAGTGGTACAGGAGATTTAAGAACAGCTGAAACTAGGGATAGTAAAAATCTAAAGTTCAGCATTCCTCTACATATTTATCTAATCGTGATGATGATTATTTGGTTTAACGTCACAAACTCCCCCCTATCAGGAAACTAGTACAGTGCCCCTTATAGAAGACTTTGTAGTATGAAATTTAATAAACCATGCCCTTAGTTCAACTTGCTGCAAGTAGCGATGCCCTAACCTGGTCGACCAGGAAGTGTTTTTACCCAATTGTATTATACAGGAAAGGAGTAATGCATGCTTGTTGGGTCTCATCATCTACTCCCCAATTTATCATAACAAGCCTCAATTTCATGTACAGCTTAAACTTTATGTATCCTTAATTTCTAAATATCATATTTACATTTAAATTCATGTATTGTTCCAACTTGGACTATATCATCTTCTAAGCTATTCCAAGTATCTATCAATCCTTATGGGAAACTGTATTTCTTCACTTTCTTTAAACATTTACCATTTCTCAATTTGGTCTCATGACCTCTTGAAGTCCTCCTATCCCTAATCAATAGATCTCTGTCAATAAAGTCTATCTCCTTTAGTGACCTACAACCACTCCTCGTTTAACGACGACAATTGGGACCAGCACGCCGTCGTTAACTGAATTGGTCGTTAAGCAAAAGTGTATACATATAAGTACATGTACTGTATGTACAATGTCCAGCAATACATGTATATTCATTTTCGTGTATTTCCCTCTTTTATACAGTACATTAAAGCTTTATTTACTGTTTATTTATGGTGGTTATGTAAGGACAGGAATTTTGAAGGGATATTATTTTTGGAATTTCATTTTATTTATCTATTTATTTATTTGAGTGTTGACTTGAGAGACGGTTTTACTCAACCAAGAAGCAAAGTAGACAATAGAGCCTTAATAGACCATGAATTTATTCTATTCTATGTCTGCCTATCAAGATGTGTTGGCAAAGATCCTTACTATAATCATTGAAGAAAAACATACAATAGGAGATAGCTACAAATATATTTCAGCTGATTTTGGTTCAACTAAAGCTTCGAGACATTAGAATGTTCTCGAACATAGCAGGCGCACCGTAGCTCCGCCCACCCGTGACGTCACTAACACGTTCGGACAGAGGCATAAACTAAGGCCATTAATTTTAAGAGTAATAGGAAAAATTCCCAACTTTCAGTTCAGGATTCCACTAGAGAAATAGTTTAGGGAGAGATTGTAGCAGCTAGGGGCTGTGTTGAGAAGCGAAATGAAGTTTTACGAAATAATACAACAGGGAGGTTAGTAGTTTACCCATAGATACGAACACATAGCCGTCTCGTTCTTTTTGTGCGCAGCTAAAATTTTAATCTGATGCCAAAAACTATTCCGATAACAGGTATGGGTACGTTCTGTAAGATTAATGAAAATAAATGTCAATATGTGAGTTAAATGATATAGTGCAGATATAGTAGGTAGATAGTTATTATTATTATTAAGTACAATTCTGTCTGTGATCGTTCTCT
Organism: Oratosquilla oratoria; assembly: GCF_046742065.1. Taxonomy (NCBI): domain Eukaryota; kingdom Metazoa; phylum Arthropoda; class Malacostraca; order Stomatopoda; family Squillidae; genus Oratosquilla; species Oratosquilla oratoria. The sequence goes on along the minus strand of NC_134804.1, from coordinate 4,542,560 downwards.
AATAAGAATACGGGGTTGAAGGTAGACACAATATTGTAAGCAGAATTATACAGTGACCGGAAGGTTGGAGCGTAAATAACTACGTTTTTCCACGTGCCTGTGACCTTACTTATTAAATGTCTCGCATACCCATATATTTTTCATATTGTAAGGATCAATAGATTGTCTAGTTGGAGAAAACCACAATATACTTTTGTATTTCCTTACTATATTTTTGCTTCAGTGTAATAATTAACACATAGCGGACCTTCACTTATATTCTTTTACTACCCCCACTTGGGCATAGGCCTTTTCGCTACCCAGAACCAACCCCAAATGACCTGAGGAAAGGGGACGGAGTCAGACGTGAATAACAAGGAGCAGTTTCCATTTATGGTCAGATATATCCATATAGACGATTGGGTGGTGGCAGCATATACCTTGATTTTTTTTATTTCCCAAATCGTTTTTATGTGGGTATCTCTGATCACTCCCATTGGAGGTGCTCTTGGTTAAACACTAATCAATCGCAAAAAATCGACGGCACCACATTATTGGTGGCCGAGCAGTGGGATTTACGCTATTAACCAACCTGAAGCTCACTTATCTGTGTGTCGACCTAGACAAAGCTTGTGTACCCTGTGGATTGGCAGTACAGTCATCAGAGACAGAATAGATCCTAGGCAGTCACTAAGAGTATAGAAATAGCGGATGAGATTGTGTGGGGAAGTGATGTGTTAAGGTGTATAGCTTTGATGGAACTACACATAATTAAAGGCAGTCAGGTAAAAATGAACAATAAAACGGAATGGGAATCCAATTCGGGAGAGGAAGAAGAGACGAGAGCGAGGATGGAAGATAGACATGAATGGGAATCTAACCCAGGAGGAGCTGTTCTATTGGCCAAATTTAAAGGTAGATGTATGTAATTTTGTAAAGAAATGCATTACTTGTCAGAGGTTCAAGGGTACACAAGGGTTGTCACAGCAATGCAAAGAGGTTCCCCCTGCTACAAAGGCAATGGAGAGAATAGGCATAGACCTAATGGATATGGTATCCGGGTCACAGGGATATAGGTATATTTTGACCATAATCGATCACTACAGTAGGTTCGTTAGGTTTTTCCCATTGAGAACAAAACACCACCAACACATACTACACTCCCTAACCCAGTTCTTCGCAGACTACGGCACCCCAGAGAGCATCGTAGCAGACAATGGAGCAGAATTCACCAACATGGCTTTCAAGAAGTTGTGTGGAGAACAGCAAATCACCCTACTCTACACCACCCCATACCACCCACAAGCAAACGGTGTAATAGAACGGATGCATCGAACGTTGAAGAGCATCCTGGCAACACTATGCCAGGGACACCCAAACAAATGGCCGGATCTACTACAAGCCTGTCAGAGGAAGATGAATGGAGCCACACACACCTCCACCGGACATACTCCCTATTTCGGCTTCTTCGGAAGACACCCACCCCGATTGGCCGGTCATAGACTCCCAGGTGTAGAGGGAACGGAAGATGAAACAGAGGTCGCTCATCAAATCATCCGAGAAACCCACCGTAAGATGACAACGGAGTATCAGAGTGTGGCGAACCGCAGGAGAGGCGAGCAGAAGGTTGAAGTGGGATCTTTAGTATGGATCCGGAAGGAGACTGCTATACCAGGTACCTGCCGCAAGCTGAACCCCAAGTGGGAAGGGCCCTACAGAGTGGTGGGGGCATTAGCAGGACACAGTGTATACGGACTAAGAAATCCCTTCACGGGAAAGGAGACAAGGAGAGCTGCTGCTCAAGTGAAACCTTACTTTGGTTCCGAAGAGTGGTTGGTGGAGCCTGTTGAAAAAGAGTTCCACCCAGACCCGGAAGTGGAAATACTACCACCAAGGATGCATCGTGCACCAAGACGGCTCATCGAGGAATGCTGAAGAAATCAACTGGAGCAACCCGACCAGTTGGTGCCATATCTAGTGATTTAAGGTGCTAAGATGACAGTAGTTAACTGCAATAGGAAATGTAGGGATCATATCGTGGCAGTATATGTCCAAAGAAAAACGAATGCTCGTGCAAATTAATGCAAAGGTGCCCTCAATGTTCCTATATATTGGACCATAAGGCTTAAATGTAACCCACCTATACTTTTATACACGTGTAAGGTTGAGATGTCATAGGATTAAGTATGCATATATTTCATATGTTGTAAAAGGAAATTTCAGCAACAGCCAAGTGAAGGAACTAAATGTCAACTTAGGGGGAGGATAAAGAAGTCAATATTAGCCTAGGAGAGGGACTACAAACGATGGTTAGCGAGCACTTTCATTCGGAGTAGTATTGGAAAATGGGGAAATTCTTTAGCTCGAGTTGGGGTCATGAACCCAACTCAAATTCACAATTGCCCGCTTGACAGGGGTGTAGGACTTCAGGACCTGGTGGACAATCGCCGATTGCCCAGAGGTGAGCCCACAGAAGGGGAAGTAGTGTGCCACCCATGGGGCGAATCCACAAGAGAGAGTCGTGGCTTAGCTCGGTCATAGCGGCTATGCATGTCCAGTCAAATATTAGGTAAGAGTAATTGGGGAACCCAGCCAATACGAAGACTGATGGGAAAGGTCCAAGGAGACATCCACAGTGAATCAACGTACCCCTGGGTCACCTGAGTTCCGTACACCTACGAGTGTGCTGAGGGGAGAGTTCCTCGTTGAGCTATCAAAAAGGGTAATCACTCTCTGAGAACAGGATGAAGTTTTTCATTTCAGGGGGGATTTGGACCACACCAAATAGAATCCTTCACGTGATGTTGCGGAATTGTTCTTACGGGGGGGCGTAGGGCCATGTAAGGACAGGAATTTTGAAGGGATATTATTTTTGGAATTTCATTTCATTTATCTATTTATTTATTTGAGTGTTGACTTGAGAGACGGTTTTACTCAACCAAGAAGCAAAGTAGACAATAGAGCCTTAATAGACCATGAATTTATTCTATTCTATGTCTGCCTATCAAGATGTGTTGGCAAAGATCCTTACTATAATCATTGAAGAAAAACATACAATAGGAGATAGCTACAAATATATTTCAGCTGATTTTGGTTCAACTAAAGCTTCGAGACGACACTAGAATGTTCTCGAACATAGCGGGCGCACCGTAGCTCCGCCCACCCGTGACGTCACTAACACGTTCGGACAGAGGCGTAAACTAAGGCCATTAATTTTAAGAGTAATAGGAAAAATTCCCAACTTTCAGTTCAGGATTCCACTAGAGAAATAGTTTAGGGAGAGATTGTAGCAGCTAGGGGCTGTGTTGAGAAGCGAAATGAAGTTTTACGAAATAATACAACAGGGAGGTTAGTAGTTTACCCATAGATATGAACACATAGCCGTCTCGTTCTTTTTGTGGTATGGGTACGTTCTGTAAGATTAATGAAAATAAATGTCAATATGTGAGTTAAATGATATAGTGCAGATATAGTAGGTAGATAGTTATTATTATTATTAAGTTTTGAATCTGATGCCAAAAACTATCCCGATAACAGAAAAAAAAAAAAGGGTTTAAGGGAGTGTACTCCACAAGCACTGCGTGGAAGGAGTTAAACGGTGTCACGCATATATACATTAGCTATGAGAGTGTAATCCTTAGAGTACAATTCTGTCTGTGATCGTTCTCTAATAAGAATATGGGGTTGAAGGTAGACACAATATTGTAAGCAGACTTATACAGTGACCGGAAGGTTGGAGCGTAAATAACTACGTTTTTCCATGTGCCTGTGACCTTACTTATGATGCCCATAAGCAAAAAAAACTGTTATTAAATGTATCGCATACCCATATATTTTTCATATTGTAAGGATCAATAGATTGTCTAGTTGGAGAAAACCACAATATACTTTTGTATTTCCTTACTATATTTTTGCTTCAGTGTAATAATTAACACATAGCGGACCTTCACTTATATTCTTTTACTACCCCCACTTGGGCATAGGCCTTTTCGCTACCCAGAACCAACCCCGAACGACCTGAGGAAAGGGGACGGAGTCAGACATGAATAACAAGGAGCAGTTTCCATTTATGGTCAGATATATCCATATAGACGATTGGGTGATGGCAGTGTATACCTTGATTTTTTATTTCCCAAATCTTTTTTATGTGGGTATCTCTGATCACTCCCATTGGAGGTGCTCTTGGTTAAACACTAATCAATCGCAAAAAATCGACGGTACCACAGTTATGTTCCCGAAATTACCGTAAATGACCAAATCCGCGTATGCTGACATTCCATATTGAATACCGGGGTATTTTTTTTAGTTTTGACCATGGGCACAATATAGCAGTAGAAAATTAATTATTAATTTTGTAAATTAAAATGTATCAACGTAATATGCAATTTTGTGGGCGGAAATGAAAGTAAAAAATACAATGCTACAAGAAAATATGCTAATGAACGAAGTCGGTAGCATAGGATCGGGATGCCATCTTGTCGTCTGCCAACGTCTCTCACGACGACGACAACGAGGACGAGCCGGATGACATTTAATTTGCAGGTAATGATTTATCAAACACAGGTTAGGTTAGTTTAGTTTAGGTTAAGGGTCCGTCAGGGGCCATTATTCGAAAAAATCTGGTACATGAACGAATTTTAGGAAAACATTTAAAAAGAATCTCTATGATGTTGGCAACACTCCTACAAAGTTATAGAGCTGTATTTCGTTTCTATCTTTTTATACAGAATAAAATAGATAAATTATTGGCAACCTCTGGCAACCCCATTGCGTATGAAATATTCTGTATATTGGAATAGCGTTAATTTTTTCTATAGCTATTTTGTTTTTTTGCTACGGAATTGTGTTTATGGAGGTATTTAGCAACTCCTCCCACAAGCATAGATCAGTAGCACACATCAGGGCATCAGTACCCATCCAAACGTCAAAGTGAGGTCACGTTCTTTTGAAGCTCTCACCGCGCTTCATATTTTTGATTCCTCACTGTAATTTCTTGCGGTAATCATGGCAAGATTGACGAAAAGCCAGCGAGCAAGGAGGAAGAATGCAGTGAAGGCCCTTGCATGCCAGATGAAGAAACGAGAAGGAAAAAAACAAACAAACGAAGAGGACAGCATCCAACAATGTTGGTTATAAAGAAGGATTTGTTGTTCCTCTTCTTGGAGAACCCTATACCCATATTCATAAGTCTGCCCTCGAAAGAAGAGACAAGAAACGAGAGGAGAAAAAAAGTGAAAAGTAAAAGTGGTAAAGTGACCAAAAGCGGGGACTATGGGGCTGGGGCCTTTTAAAAATGTCGCGCGAAATTTAAATGCCTTCTCATGTACATTTAATGTTTTTGTTCTTTTTGTTGTTATATCTTCGGTTGTTCTTGATGGATTTTTGTCATTTTTGTTTCATTTGAAAGATAAAATTATGCTCTTTATTTCCTATATTAAAAAATAAAAGAAATTATTTTTTTTTTATTTTTTTTTCTATTTATGAAACCTGAATTTTGCAGCATCTTTGAAATGTTCAGAAAAGAAAATTCACAAAAAATCAGAGGTATAAGTTTGGTCAAATGTACAATATAACAAATATTCCCCAGAATCTAAGCTTGCAATATATACCAAGCTTAATTATGTGGAAGGATTTCCATATGATTAATTACAGCTTCATTAAACTTCATTATAACTTCATTATATCTTCACTACATTTTATATATACATGTGAGGAATACAATACCAAGGGGAATTATAGACAAATGTAAATGGTAATTATACCTAAGTTCATCAAAGAGATTCAAAAAGTTATAGGACATGCTCCCTTATAAAGCAACCTGACGGTCCCTTAAGCGAATTTATCATCCTTTCATTTCCTCGACATCGGCATCTCTCATAACAAACATGGTGTACCATTTGTCTAACATGACTTCGTTCCTTACGAAATTTGTTTTAGCACCTTTTTTTTATTTCCGCTCACAAAATTGCATATTACGTTGATACATTATAATTAACAAAATTAATAATTAATTTTCTATTGCTATATTGCGCCCTTGGTCGAAACTAAAAATTTACCACTACCGGTATATATTGTACCCCAGGTAGTTTTTCCAGCTTGCAGGATGGTAATGTAGACCTAAGCTTCAGAACACTTTACCTCACAGCTAATATCCACCGTACAAGTTCATTTATAACATCACACAAATTTGCCTCAGCCAACTTAATTATCGTAAACGACGTCGTAACTTCGGGAGATTTACGTTAAACGAATGTCATAAAGCCCGTCGTTACTCTGAGTTGTCGTTAACTGAGTAGGTCGTTAAACGAGGAGTACCTGTATGTGGAAATTTGTCTTCAAACAGGCAGATGCTGTATCACTGGCCTGCAGACATACCACTAAAGTTCCTAAGTACAAACTGCATATAACTATGCAGAACTATACTCCAGTGCAGGGAATGGTTCAATTAACTTGGGAAGAGCAAATTAATTACCTATCTACTCTTATTCATTTCTTTACTTCTTTCAAATTTTCAGCTATTACCCATTTTACAACACAGCTAAGCACTGATGGATTTTATTGGAGTTCAGAAATATTTCTTTTTTTCAGTCTCATTAACATTTACTCCCATCATGCTTCTTCAAATTTTTTTCCCAAACCAATAAAATTTGTCCTTCCAAAATCATCTGAGAATTTTAAAAAGAATAAAATGGTTTTGGTAGGAAGTGAAAAGAAGTGAAAGACATGAATTTGGTACAGAGAGGAGAGGGTAATGGGAGCAGATAGATGTGGAAGAGAAGAGTGTAAGTGGAAGATGGGTGGAGTATTTTAAGGAGTTGTTTAATGTAGAAAACAATAAGAAGGCTTTAACAGTGACAATGGGAAATGCTAAAAGAATGACCATGATGAGAAACAGAGGAATGATAAGATAATAACAAAAGACAAGATATAAGTAGCATTAAAAAAATGAAAATTGGAAAGGAACCTGAGCTGGATAGTGGTCATGTAGAGTAGTTACTGTGGAATAGTTGGTGAGATTGTTTAACTTGTGTCTAAGGGAAGAAAATGTAACAATGGATTGGAGGAGTACATATATAGTTTCACAATAAAAGAAGGGGAATAAGTATGTAGTAATTTTAGAAATATCAGTGTTAAGTGTAGCCTGTAATGTGTGTGGATGTGTATAAATTGAGAGGAGTAGAAGGGTAATAGAAGGGGTAATTGTGGAAGAAATACATGGGTTAATGAGAGAAAGAAGGTGCAGAGATCAAGTCTTTGCAGCAAAAAGGATATGTGAAAAATATTTGGCAAAAGGTAATTTTGGGCTTTCATGGACTTGATGAGGCCATATGATAAGGTTAATGGAGAACCACTATGCACTACAGATGTATGGGATAGTGAAAAGTCTGTTGAAGACAGTCAAAAGTTTTCACACATATTTACCTCATTGTACCTAGTTGTATTATATGGGAAGGGAGCTATGCCCATGGTGACCCATCTTTGCATCTTTCAGCATCAAGTTTGTTTTTAAATTCTTGAAAAGTATTTGCACACAGTTTTGCTTCATCAAATTTATTCCATATATCCCTCCATTCTGTGTGGGGAGCTATTCTTTTTCAGATCTTTTCTATAACTATCCTTTTTGAGTTTCTTTTCATGTCCTCTTGTTTTTATTTTGTCCCACTTTAATAAATCATCTCTATCTCGGGCTTCCATTCCTTTCATAATACTGTAGTCAGTAGATCTCCTTTTTCTCTTCTTTTTTCTAGGGTTGGTAGATCCAATTTGGACAATCTTTGTTCATATGTCAATTCGGAGAGTGTTGGTGCCATCTTTGTCATTGCTCTTTGTATTCTTTCTAATTTCTTTATATTCTTTTTTGTACTGGGTGTCCATAGTGTTGCAGCATACTCCAATCTTGGTTTTATCAGTGTAACTAATATTTTCTTTACCATTTCCTCATCCAAATAGTCAAAAGCCACTTTCATTGACCTTAGTAGGTTGAAGGTTTCTCTGACTATTTTGTTGATATGCTTGTCTGGTGACATGTCTTTGCTGATAATTACTCCTAGGTCCCTTTCTCCGCTACTTTTTTTTTATACTTTTTCTGCAACATGTGTCAGGGTTGGAAATGGAGTCAATGGTTTGAGGTGAAGGTGGAGTTGTGTCTGGCTTGTGTGAAGTCATGGATGTTAAACATGTATATGAATGGGATAGTGAGATAAACATAGAAGTGTTAGGCCAAGATTGGGAGTTAGTGAGAGTGGAGGGAAATGACCCAGTTGTTTGCTGATGACACTGTTCTCATGGCTGATTCTGAGGATAGATTGAAGGAGTTGTTGATTGAGTTTAGAAAAGGCATATGAGAGGAGAAAGCTCAGAGTAAATGTAGGCAATAGTAAAGTGACGAGATGTACAAGAAGTGATAATGGAGACAAAGTGAATGTGAATTTGAAGGGCAAGAGGCTTAAAAGAAGTGAAAATTTTAAACTATTTAACATCACATATGGCAGTGAATGGCAGAGTGGATATGGAACTGAATTATGGAGTACAGGAGACATGTAAATATCTGGGTAGAATAAAGAGTATAATAGGTATCTGAGGATGATGCAAAACGCAAGTTGTATGACAATATCCATGGTAATGTCTAGAGCAGAAAATTGAAATCTAAGGGAGACAAAAAGGAGAAGACTGTGTTTGAGAAGTATGGTATTACAAGGAGGGATTGAGAAATATGGAGATGAAGCAGATAATGAAGCTGGAGAAAGTTGTCAGACAGGGTAGATCAAAGTTTCTGAGGTGGCACATCCACAGCAAGGCTTCTTCACTTACATGGCAAACCCCAACTCTCCATTTCCTCATGCAGAAAATAGAGATGGGAGAAATCCCTTCAGGCTGCATCAAAATCCACACACAACCACTCCCTCTCCATCCCCTGCCTTCTCTCTTCCATACTTGACAGACATAGAAGAGAAGACAGGGAGCAAATCCCTTTGGGCTACATCAAAATATCCATACACAACCATTCTCCACTCACCCCTATCTCCTGCCTACTCCTCTTGCTCAAAGCCCCTTTCACCTCATCCATCCATCTCATCCTTGGTTGTCCCCTCAAATTCACTCCATCCAACTCTGCCTTCCAAACCTTTTTGCTAATCTTTCTTCATTCATTCTTTCCATGTGTACAAACCATCCCAATACTCTTTCATCAGCCCTATCTGCTAGCTCCGTTTTCATTCCCACTCTCCTCCTCATTTCTCACTCTATCCAACTTTGTAATCCCAGCCATACTTCTCACATTTCATCTCAAATACATTTAAGCTTCTTTCTCCCTCTCTTAAATTCCAAGTCTCTGCCTCATACACTGTTGTAGGCACAACCATCTCTCCATATAATCTTTTCTTTGCATCCATTCCTAGATACCTATTTCTCATGACACTTTTCAATCTCCAAAGACATTTGCTTGCTTCTTTCAATTTAATTCACATTTTACCCCCACCACCACTCCATTTCCTGCCACATGTGACCCAAAATATTTTAAACTGTCAACTTCCTCTAGCCTCTCTCCTTTAAGACTTACATCCAACTTGCTGCCATCTTCTTCCCTTGTACATCTCATCACCTTACTTTTAACCACATTTACCTTCAACTTTCTTCTATCACATACCTTCTCAAACTCTGTCATTAACTGCATTAATCCCTCCTTTGACCCTGCCACAAGCACAATGTCATCTGCAAACAACAACTGGCTCACTTCCCACTTCTCTCCATTATCTTTTACCATCTCCAGTCCCCTCTCCATTACCCTCTTTACCTCCTCCACCATTCTATTCAGGTACAAATTGAATGGCCATGGCTATATTACACAGTCCCACCTTTACCTCATCCACTTGCTCCCTCCATTTCCAATTATAACAGGCTCTACTACTGTCATAAAAACTCTTGACTGCCCTTTACAGCTTTCCTCCAATATCCATATATCTGCAATATCTACCACAGTGCCTTCCTGTCTATCTTGTCATAAGCCTTCTCCACATCTGTAAATTTTCAAAAACCCAATTACAAGGATTCTGGATAAAGTCTTCCACTTTCCATATACAACCAATCTCTCTCTTGCCCTCACCTATTCTACAATGGCATATATTCAAAAACCCAATTACCAATATCTGGATGAAGTCTTCCACACTTTTTTTTCCCTTGAATCTTCACAGGAGAAACAGAGAGGGAGATTGCTAGTGCCCTCATTCTATCCAATTTAGTCACATTTGATATGCACAAAAACATGGTAGCAGCATTCTTTTCCCCCACTATGAAGTACAGGAGAATAATAAGATGGAGACCCAAAAATTGTAAAGGATAAATTCAAGGGGGCAGGAGGCTCAGCACTCCTTCGTGGATTTGTTTCTAACATTTTACCTAGTTGTATTTACCTAATTGTATCTTACAGGAAGGGGAGCTACACTAATGGTGTCCCATCTCTGTATTTCACCATGTCTAATTTTGTTCTTAAATATGTGTACAGTTTTTGCACACACTGACGTTTGATTAATGATGTGTGACTCTGGCCAATAGGGATGACCCTTAATCCCTAATATTGACTGCATATAACAATGCAGTCAATACATTAATTAAAGGTCAATGAAATAAAAAAAAATATGGTGTTCAATTCCTAAGCTTGAAATATTAGAGAATCCATTGCTGGTTTTGTTTTGAGATTGTAAATAAAGCTACACTGGGTTCTTCAATGTCTAAAAATCAAGGATTTAAACAGTTGGAATTAGGGGCACAACCTTGAAAACAAAGAATGTTTAGGATAATTTTCTGCTGTCACAAAGTTCTATTCAGCTATGGAAAAGCCTCACATGCAGTGGAAGGCTCTAGCTATTTCAATCATATTTTTACTGGACTACACTTTACTTTATCTGGTTCTGACAGATGTGAATATACTACAGAGGTACTTTCCCTTGAGAGAATAAGAAACAGAAATATCTTCTTACCACTCTTAGTCACATCTGACTTCCTGCAATATGTAGCATAGCAGGAGTCGAGGGCTGACAGGTAACACTGGATGGAGAGTTTACCATCAACAGTTGGATACTCAGATGAAAGGTCAGGCTTATAAAAATCATATGCATGGCACATATGAGAACTTCTCAATCCTGAATAAGAAAAATAACATTTACATAAAGTTGATAACTAGTAAGAAGAATGTTGTTGGTAGCCTGAGACATTTAATAATGGGTAACAGGTTCTAAGAAAATGATACACAAGCACAGTAAAATATGTACAGTACTACCACTGATATCAGATACAAAAGAACCTCAACTGACAAATACCTCTATTTACAGTTCAAGATTGATTACAAAAATTGGCTCAGTTCACAAAACATACCTCAGAATACAAACAGTTTAGATAAAGTGTGGACACATCATGCGTAAGGGGACTAAACTTATTATGAACATATGTTTGTCCCAAAAATCTCCCTAATAACTTAAGTTCTGTTCTGAGGATGAATGGGTTGTTTGAACATGAAATCACATTGCCTGTAAGTCACCCAGTTGGAAAACAAAAGGAGTAATCAGTCAGTGCTCACATCCCAACAAGTGAATGTCTACGTTTGAATTTTCTGTGAATTATATATCATTTCATTTTCCTAAATGTGCTTATACAGTGTACAACCCACCATGGTTCCCAAAAAAGCTCCTTGTCATGATGAATCTAAAAAGAAATTAATTTTAAACTTGAGTAACCTGAAAAAAAGGAGATCAGTATAAACAAAAACAACATACATTCCGGAAGAATGTCTTTAGTTTTGTAAAGTCAACAAAACAGACTTTACAAAACTAAAGACATTCTTCCGGAATGCAAACTGGGAAATATTTTACAGGGAAGAAACAGCAGTGGAAGAGAAATGGAATATATTGATGGAAAACTACAATGAAGGGGTAAACAGGCATGTACCAAGACAAAAGCGAGAGAGAGAGTACATTAAATGTTGGTTCAACAAAAGATGCAGTGAGGCAAAAGACAGAAGGGACAAAGCTTGGAAAAAGTGGAGAAAAGACAAAAAACAAAGCAAATGGCAAATTTATGTTAACTATAGAAATGAGTATGTTAATGTGAGAAGAGAGGAGAAAAGGAACCATGAGAAGGATATTATAGACAAATGCAAAGAGCAACCCAAACTATTCTATCGGTATGTGAATGGTAAACTTAAAAACAAACAGGAATTGGTGAAACTATGCCAAGGAAACATAGAATACACAGAAGATTTAGAGATGGCCGAAGTCATGAACAATCACTTTAAATCTGTTTTCACCAGAGAGAAAATACCGAATTGTGACATAGACAAAAACAAGAAATCTCCCCTCATGAATGAGTTTACAGCATCACTAAAGGAAATATCAGAACATTTATCAAGGCTGGATGTCAGAAAATCACATGGCCCGGACGGTATTGCAAATTGGATTCTAAAGGAGTGCAAAGAAGAACTAACAGACAAAATACACATCTTAATAAACAGCTCACTCAAAGAAGGAAAGATACCCGAGGACTGGAAAAACGCTAACATTGTACCAATACACAAAGGAGGAAACAAAGAAGAACCCACCAACTATAGGCCAGTATCACTAACAAGCACCATTGCCAAAATTTGTGAGAAAATAATCAAGAATAGATGGGTAAAACATCTGGAAGACAATGACATATTAAACCCAAGACAATTCGGATTCAGACAAGGAAGATCATGCTCCACAAACTTAATATGCTTTTACTCAAGACTAATAGACATAGTGCAAGAAAGAAATGGATGGGCTGATTGTGCATTCCTAGACTTGCAAAAAGCCTTTGACAAAGTACCACACAGAAAACTACTAAAAAAACTGGAACACATAGGAGGAATACAGGGAAACCTACTAAAATGGATAGAGGACTTTCTGACTGGTAGAAAGATGAGAGTAGTGCTCAGAGAAAAATATTCAGACTGGAAAGAGGTGATCAGTGGAGTACCGCAAGGATCTGTGCTGGCACCAATAATGTTTGCTATCTATATGAATGACATGGATGAGGACGTGAACTGCTACATGAGCTTCTTTGCCGATGACGCCAAACTGCTAAGGAAAATAGAAACTGATGAGGACTGTGAAGCACTGCAAGAAGACCTAAATAGGGTATGGAACTGGAGTCAGAAATGGGAAGTGGACTTTAATACTAAGAAGTGTAGCATAATGGAGTTTGGAAAAAGCAAAAACAGAATATCAGGAAAATATACAATTGGAACCAAAGAAGTAAAGAAAGTAGGATCCGAAAAAGATTTGGGAGTAATTATCACGAACGACTTGTCCTATGATATACAGATTAACAAAATTGTCGGGGAGACTTACAACTTGCTAAGATCAATAAAAGTGGCGTTTACATACTTGGACGAAGACATGATGAAAAAAATATTGGTTACATTGATAAGGCCTAGATTAGAGTATGCAGCGACATTGTGGTCCCCCAGTACCAAAAAGAATATAAAGAAAATAGAAAGAATCCAAAGAGCAGCTACAAAAATGGCACCTGCACTTGCAAACCTATCATACGAAGAGAGATTGGCTAAACTGGAGTTACCGACACTGGAGCAAAGAAGAGAGAGAGGTGACCTATTGACCATCTACAGAATCATGAAAGGCACAGAGGTACTCGATAGTGAGAACTTACTTAACTGGGACAAAAGAAACACAAGAGGACATGGAAAGAAAATAAAAAAACATAGCTATAGAAGAGAACTGAAGAAAAACAGTTTTCCTCATAGAGTTTTGGACACTTGGAACAAACTGGACAATGAAATAGTATGCGCAAAAACCATTCATGAGTTTAAAAACAAACTAGACACTGCAAGATACAAAGGCGGGACAACACGAGCATAGCTCCCCTTCCCGCAAAATACAACTAGGTAAATACAACTAGGTAAATACACACACATACACACACTTCAACGAACGGACGGCTTAGAAGATGTTCTGAAGAAAATTGAAGTTTCGTGGATCCCAACGCAAAGAGAAGTGCCTATTGTATTTACAGGGTGGGGGGAAATTGCTCGTGGGGTAGTGGGAAAGTAGGGAAAGAGGAGAAGGGGAGGGATTGCTGAGGGAAATGGAAGGAAATGAGGAAGGAGAGAACTTGGCCCAGGCAGACAGGCGAAAGGTAAACAAACGGCCCCCCGACCAGCTGAGTGACGATGAAATGTATAATAAAAATGTAAAGATTAGAAGTATAGATAAGAGCAATACAGTAGAAAGTGATGAGAATATTTTCCAGGGATTTAAAGAGAAGGTCGATAAGATGATCGAGGACTTGGAGCGTAGGTTCGGTCATGTTAACAACATTGTACAGAGGGTTGAAAAATTGGAAGAACTAGAGAAGGCGAAAGAAAACTTAATTAAGGAAATAGAAGACCTAAAAAGACAGTTAAAAGATGTAAAAAAGGAGAATGAAGAGTTAAAGATGAATAATAAAGAAAACAGAGAGGGATGGAAGGCAATTCAAGTAAACAGTAAAGTTGCATTTACTGATATAATTAAACAGCAAATGAGAGAACAAACTGAAGACTCAGTTATTAAAGTGATGAGACAGAAGGAGAATATAGTAAGAGACTTAGCTGATAAAAAGAAATGTATAATTATATTAGGAATGGAAGAGAAACATAACCCAGATAGAACCTCAAGAACCAATGAGGCAAATGAAAAAATAAGCAGTTTACTAAAATTAGTTCAGGAAGATGAACCAGAAATTATGAAGGAAATTGAGGAAAAATTCAGGCTCGGAAAGTATAGTACAGATAAGACCAGACCAATTAAGATTAAATTCAGGTCACAAACGACAGCAGAGAATATCTTATCCAAAACAGGGAAACTAGCAACAAGTGAACAATATAAAAAGGTATGGATAAAAAGGGAAATGAATAAAGAGGAAAGAAAGGAAGAAAAGCAGAAAAGACTTGAAGCTAAGGAAAAAAACGAGAGCAGAACGGAGTCAGAGAAAGAGAGATTCTATTGGAGAGTAGTGAATATGAAACTAAGGCAGTTCGACATACAAGCGAAAAACAAAAGGGAAACAGAGAACACAATGGAAGTGACAGAAAACTAAGAGTGTCTTACACAAATACAGATGGATTAATAACAGGATTGAATGAACTGAATGATTATTTGAAAAAGAACCGGACATAATGGGAATTGTAGAGACAAAATTAAAAGGTCCACTACCACCCAACAGTGTAGGACATGATGCATATAATTATAGGATTAAAAACAGAGAGAAAAAGCAAGGGGGTGGAGTTATGTTCCTGACTAAGAAGGATATAAACGTGAGGGGTGTCATATATGGAAAGAATACAGTAGAGATGATTATGATAGAAGTGGAAGACAGAGATAAGAAGAGCAGAAAACTTGTGATAAATTATGTGCCTCCAAAAACAGCCTCATGGGAGGAGAGTGAACATAAAAGTATGTTAGAGGACACAAAGATAACATCAAATAAAATAATGGAAGATGGAGGAAGAATAGTTATGATGGGCGACTTTAATTGCAAAGAAATCTGCTGGGAAGAAATGACAGTAAAGGGTGGAGACGGCTCATGGAGAAACGCTCTACTTGAGATGATTACTGACCATACAATGACACAATGGATACAGGAGAACACTAGGTATAGAAATGAAGAAGAACCATTGAGACTAGACCTAATAATTACATCTGAACCTAGAATAGTGGACAAGATTGAATATAAAACACCAACAAGTAAAAGTGACCACATATTGATTGAACTGGAACTTAATGAAGAAAAATATAGGAAAAGAAATGAGCAATATAGAAAAGGAAGAATGATGTATGAAAAAACAAACTTTGATCAAATAAGAGAATTCTTTCAACAAGAAAACTGGGAAGAAATATACAAAGAAGAAACAACAGTGGAAGAGAAATGGAATATTTTGACAAAAATTTATAAAAAAGGAGTGGAAAAGTATGTCCCAAAACAAAAACAAGAAAAAGAATATGTAAAATGCTGGTACAACAAAAGTTGTAGGGAGTTAAAAGACAAGAGACAAAGCCTGGACCAGATGGAAAAAAGACAGAGAACCTGAAAAATGGAAAATATATACCGGTTATAGAAATGAATATGTACAAACGTGAAGAGAGGAAAAGAGAAAATATGAAAAAGATATCATAGAAAAGTGTAAAGATCAACCAAAACTATTCTACAGATTTGTAAACAATAAACTGAAAAACAAACAAGATTTGGAGAAATTACGACAAGGGGGAGTTAAATACACTGAGGAAATGGAAATGGCAGAAATTATGAACAAACATTTTAAATCAGTGTTTACAAGGGAGAACATACAACCTGAAGAGATTGAATGGAAAGAGAAAGTCCCCCCTATGGAAGAAATAGAAGTAACAAAGAATGAAATATTGACACACTTGAGTAATCTTGATGTCAGAAAATCGCATGGACCAGATGAAATAGCAAACTGGATTCTGAAAGAATGCAGGAATGAACTGGCAGACAAAATTCATAGCATACTAAACAGTTCCTTGAAAGAAGGAAAAGTTCCAGAAGATTGGAAAAAAGCAAATATAGTACCCATATATAAAGGAGGAAATAAAGAAGAACCTACCAACTATAGACCAGTCTCTCTAACAAGTACAATAGCAAAAATTGGTGAAAGAATGATCAAAAGTAGATGGGTAAAATATTTAGAAAAAAAACAAAGTGTTAAATCCAAGGCAATTTGGATTCAGACAAGGACGACCATACGTCACCAATTTAATATGTTTCTATTCAAGGCTAATAGATACAATACAAGAAAGAGATGGATGGGCGGACTGTGCATTTCTAGACCTAAAGAAAGCGTTTGACAAAGTACCACATAAGAAGTTGCTTAAGAAATTAGAATATGAAGGAGGAATACAGGGAAATCTGCTAAATTGGATGGAAGACTTTTTGCAAGAAAGAAAAATGAGAGTAGTGATAAGAGACCAGCACTCAAAATGGGATAAAGTAATAAGCGGTGTTCCGCAGGGAACAGTACTGGCCCCAATAATGTTTGCTATATATATTAATGATATGGATGAAGAAATTGAAAGCTATATGAGCTTCTTTGCAGATGATGCAAAACTACTAAAAAGAGTGAAAACTGAAGAAGATTGTGAATCACTACAGAGAGATCTATATAAAGTACAGGAATGGAGTAGGAAGTGGGAGATGGAGTTCAATACAAAAAAGTGTAGTATAATGGAATTTGGAAAAAGCAAAAACAGAATAACAGGATCATATAATTTGGGAAAAGAAGGAATAAAAAAAGTAGAAAATGAGAAGGACCTGGGAGTCATTGTTATGAATAATATGTCACCTGAGAAACATATAAATAAGATTTTTGGAGAGACTTATAATTTAATAAGAACAATCAAAGTTGCATTTACATACCTGGATGAAGAAATGGTGAGGAAAATCCTAATCACCCTGATAAGACCAAGATTGGAATATGCAGCAACAATATGGTCACCAAGTACAAAAAAATGTATAAAAAACTTGAAAGAATACAAAGAGCAATTACAAAATTGGCACCAACACTCACAAAACTATCATATGAAGAGAGACTAGAAAAACTTGAACTACAGACACTAGAGCAAAGAAGAGAGAGAGGAGATTTGATAGCTATTTACAGAATCATGAAAGGCATGGAAATTACTGATAGAGAGAATCTGATAAAATGGGATGACAGAAATACAAGAGGACACGGA
Source organism: Oratosquilla oratoria (assembly GCF_046742065.1). NCBI lineage: Eukaryota > Metazoa > Arthropoda > Malacostraca > Stomatopoda > Squillidae > Oratosquilla > Oratosquilla oratoria. The sequence continues at coordinate 4,524,822 of NC_134804.1, read as the reverse complement.
AAGAAAATAAAAAAAGACAGCTATAGAAGAGATTTGAAAAAGAACAGCTTTCCTCACAGAGTAATAGACAGTTGGAACAAGTTAGATGAGAAAGTGGTGTGTGCAAAAACAATACATGAATTTAAAAATAGTTTAGATAAAATGAGATATGAAGACGGGACCCCACGAGCATAGCTCCCCTTCCTGTAAAATACAACTAGGTACAACTAGGTAAATACACTTTTGTCAGATGGACGGCGAAGATTGTAGTTCTGAAGAAAAAGTGAAATTTCCATGAATCTCAATGCAAAGGAAGTACCTTATTGTATTTACAGGGAAGGGGAAAGCTCGTGGTGTAGTGGGAAAGTGAGGAAAAAGGAGAAGGGGAGGGATTATTGAGGGAAATGGAAGGAAATGAGGAAAGGGAGGACTTGGTCCAGGAGGCCAGGCGTCTTGTAAACAAGAGAAGGACTGATGATTTTGGTGAAGGGATTAACAAAAATGTAAAGATCAGAAATATAGATAAGAGCAACACAATGGAAGGTGAGGATAATAATTTCCAGGGATTTAATGAGGGGGGGCAGATACCAATCTCCCCCGATTAACAAGACTAGAGGAAAAACTTGAAAAAAATGACCAAACATTGGGAGATTAGGTTCGGTAACATAGCAAAGATTGCGCAGAGAGTTGAAAAATTGGAAGAACTAGAGAAGGTGAACAAAAACTTAACTAAAGAAATAGAAGAATTAAAAAGACAGTTAAAAGAAGTAAAAGAGGACAATGAAGAATTAAAGAGGAATAATAAAGACAATAAAGAGGCCATAGCAATAGAAGCACAGGGTTGGAAAAAAGTCCAAGTAAACAGTAAAGTTGCATTTACTGACATAATTAAACAGCAAATGAAAGAACAAACTGAAGACTCAGTTATTAAAGTGATGAGACAGAAGGAGAATATAGTAAGAGACTTACATACATACATATACCAAGGCTATTTCCCCCTTACAAGGGAGGTAGCCAAAAAGGGAAAGGCATAAAAACACTCCCACCCATTTCATCCCTACATACACTCCACACCCCTCCCACCCTCCCTCTCATCTGCGCACCTCCTGGATGACGGGTCATTCCTGCACCCTGCCCACCGCCCTGAGTCAGAAGCAGTGTCGCAAGACACAGCACATCCACAGCAAGGCCGCTTCATTTAATCGGCGACCTCCCCTCTCCGTCCCCCTTGCATATAAGGAGAGGACGGGGAGAAATCCCTTCGGGCTGCGTCAAAATTTACTCACACATACTACCCCACCCCCATGTCCATTCCTCCTCATGCAATCACAACATCATCCATATACAACCATTCTCCACTCACCTCTGTCTTCCGTCCTCTCCCTTCCTTCCTCAACAGACATTCCCCTCTTCCCCAAAGCCCCCTTCACCCCATCCATCCACCTCATCCTAGGACGTCCCCTCATGTTCACTCCCTCCACATCTGCCTTCCATACCTCTTTTACTAGTCTTTCTTCACTCATTCTTTCCATGTGTCCAAACCATCCTAATATTCTTTCATCAACCCTATCTCCCAACTCCTTTTTCACCCCTGTTCTCCTCCTCACCTCCTCATTTCTCACTCTATCTAGCCTAGTAACCCCCACCATACTTCTCAGACACCTTATCTCAAACACATTCAAACTCCTTCTCTCTTCTTCTCTTATGTTCCATGTTTCTCCCCCATACAGTGCTGTTGGCACAATCACTCCTTCATACAGTCTCCTCTTCGCATCCATTCCCAAATGTCTATTCCTCATTACACTCTTTAAACCACCAAGGCATTTACTCGCTTCTCTCAATCTACATTCTACCTCCACCTTCACTCCACCTTTTCCTGCTACACTTGCACCCAAGTATCTAAAACTATCCACTTCCTCCAGTCGCTCTCCCTTAATGTTCACTTCCAGTCTACTGCCACTTTCACCCCTTGTACATCTCATCACCTTACTTTTACCTACATTTATCTTTAGCTTTCTTCTATCACATACTCTCCCAAACTCTGCCACCAGCTTCCTCAATCCCTCCTCTGACCCTGCCACAAGCGCAGTGTCGTTAGCAAACAACTGCTGGCTCACCTCCCACTTTTCTCCATTTTCTTTAACCATCTCCAATCCCTGACCCACTACCCTAGCATTCACCTCTCGCACCACCCCATCCATGTATAAGTTGAACAGCCAGGGCGACATAACGCATCCTTGACGAAGTCCCACCTTTACTTCAAACCACTCACTCTCTCCATTTCTAATCCTGACACAAGCTCTACTACTCTCAAAAAACTCTTGACAGCTCCCAGAAGCTTTCCTCCTATCCCATAAATCTGCATAACCTCCCACAGTGCCTTTCTGTCTACCCTATCATAAGCCTTTTCCAGATCCATAAAAGCCCAAAAAACATCCTTCCCCTTTCCTATAGCTTTCTCACATATCTGTCTTACCACAAAGATCTGATCTACATAACCTCTACCTGTCCTAAATCCACACTGTTCCTCACCAATTACTCCTTCTGTTCCTCTCCTAATCCTCTCAATTAAGATCCTCCCATAAGCCTTCCCTACTACACTTAACAGGCTAATCCCTCTGAAACTACTACATTCACACTTGTCCCCTTTTCCCTTGTAAAGAGGAACTATACAGGCACTTATCCAGTCCTCCGGTACTCTACCCTCTCTCCAGCAAACATTAAATAACCTCACCAGCCAGTCCACCATCACTGAACCTCCCTTTTTCAGACATTCTGCATGGCATCCATCCAGACCAGGTGCCTTACCTGCTCTCATCATCTTTACAACTGCCTTCACCTCATCCTTCCTTATTTCTCCTCCATTCTCCTCACTCATCACTCTCATTTTCTTCGCATTTCCCACTGCAGCTATCTTTCCTTCCCTATCCTCCTTCACATTTAGCAACTCCCTAAAATAATCTGCCCATCTTCCCCTTACTGCCATCTCTTCCATTATCATCTCTCCATCTGTACCTTTTACCTTTTCTTCTCTACTTGATTCGTCTCCTCTTCCTCTGTTAATTTCTTTCCAAAACAACTTTTTATTACTTTCAAAATTTTCTGTCATACTCCTACCCCATTTCACATCTGCTCTCCTCTTTGCCTCCTTTACCTTTTGATTTACTTCTCTTTTCTTTTCTTTGTACGTCTCATATGACTCCCCCGTCCTCTTTTGTAACCAATCTGTGAATGCTCGCTTCATCTCTTCTACAACCTTCTTTGTTTCCTCATCCCACCATTCACTACCCTTTCTTCTATTTCCCCCTGTCCTTCTTGTTCCACACACCATCCTTGGACACTTTATGACTCCCTCCTTGAACCATCCCCATTCCTCCTCCACACCCATCTCTGCTCCATCCTTTACTCCCTCCCACTCCTCCTTCAGCTTCTTTTCATACTCCTTCTCCTTTTCCTTTTCATTCAAGAGACTTAACAGATAAAAAGAAATGTATAATTATATTAGGAATGGAAGAGAAACATAACCTAAATAGAACCACACGAATCAAAGAGGGAAAAGAAAAAGTAAGCAGTTTACTAGAATTAGTTCAGGAAGATGAACCTGAAATCATGAAACAAATTGAAGAGATGTATAGATTCAGAAAGTATAGTACAGATAAGACCAAACCAATTAAGATTAAATTAGGTCACAAACGACGGCAGAGAATATCTTAGCAAAAACAGGGAAACTAGCAGCAAGTGAACAATATAAAAAGGTATGGATAAAAAGAGAAATGAATAAAGAGAAAAGAGAGGAGGAAAAAATGAAAAGACATGAAGCTAAGGAAAAAAATGAGAACAGAACAGTCAGAAAAAGAGAAATTCTATTGGAGAGTAGTGAATATGAAAGTAAGGAAATACGACATACTAGAGAAAAACAAAAGGGAAACAGAGAATACAATGGAAGTGGCAGAAAACTAAGAGTGTCTTACTCAAATATAGATGGACTAATAACAGGATTGAATGAGCTGAATGATTATCTGAAGGAAAAAAGAACCGGACATAATGGGAATTGTAGAGACAAAATTAAAAGGTCCACTACCACCCAACAGTGTAGGACATGATGCATATAATTATTGGATTAGAAACAGAGAGACAAAACAAGGGGGTGGAGTTATGTTCCTGACTAAGAAGGATATAAACGTGAGGTGTGTCACATATGGAAAGAATACAGTAGAGATGATTATGATAGAAGTGGAAGACAGAGATAAGAAGAGCAGAAAGTTTGTGATAAATTATGTGCCTCCAAAAACAGCCTTGTGGGAAGAGAGTGAACATAAAAGTATGTTAGAAGACACAAGGATAACATTAAATAAGATAATGGAAGATGGAGGAAGAACAGTTATGATGGGCGACTTTAATTGCAAAGAAGTCTGCTGGGAAGAGATGACAGTAAAGGGTGGAGACGGCTCATGGGGAAATCTTCTACTCGAGATGATTAGTGACCATACAATGACACAGTGGATACAGGAGAACACTAGATATAGAAATGAAGAACCATCAAGACTAGACCTAATAATTACATCTGAACCTAGAATAGTGGACAAGATTGAATACAAAACACCAATAAGTAAAAGTGACCACATATTGATTGAACTGAAATAAATGTGGAAAAATACATGAAAAGAAATGAATATAGAAAAGGAAGAATGATGTATGAAAATAAGAGAATTCTTTCAAAAAGAAAACTGGGAAGGAATATACAAAGAAGAAACAACAGTGGAAGAGAAATGGAATATTTTGACAAAAATTTATAAAAAAGGAGTGGAAAAGTATGTCCCAAGACAAAAACAAGAAAAAGAATATGTAAAGTGCTGGTACAACAAAAGTTGTAGGGAGTTAAAAGACAAAAGAGATAAAGCTTGGACCAAATGGAAGACGAAAGACCTGAAAAATGGAAAATATATACTTGTTATACAAATGAATATGTACAAGTGTGCAGAGAGGAAAAGAGAAAATATGTCATAGAAAAATGTAAAGATCAACCAAAACTATTTTACAGATTTGTAAACAACAAACTGAAAAACAAACAAGATTTGGAGAAATTAAGACAAAGAGAAGTTGAATACACGGAGGAAATAGAAATGGCAGAAATTATGAACAAGCATTTTAAATCAGTGTTTACAAGGGAGAACATACAACCTGAAGAGATCAAATGGAAAGAGAAAGTCCCCCCTATGAAAGAAATAGAAGTAACAAAAAATGAAATAATGAAACACTTGAGTATTCTTGATGTCAGAAAATCACATGGACCAGATGAAATAGCAAACTGGATTTTGAAAGAATGCAGGAATGAACTGGCCGACAAAATACATAGCATACTAAACAGTTCCTTGAAAGAAGGAAAAGTTCCAGAAGATTGGAAAAAAGCAAATATAGTACCCATATATAAAGGAGGAAATAAAGAAGACTCTACCAACTATAGACCAGTCTCTCTAACAAGTACAATAGCAAAAATTGGTGAAAGAATTATCAAAAGTAGATGGGTAAGGCATTTAGAAAAAAAACTGTGCTAAATCCAAGGCAATTTGGATTCAGACAAGGACAATCATGCATCACCAATTTAATATGTTTCTATTCAAGGCTAATAGATATAATACAAGAAAGAGATGGATGGGCTGATTGTGCATTTCTAGACCTAAAAAAAAGCCTTTGACAAAGTACCACATAAGAAGTTGCTTAAGAAATTAGAAACTGAAGGAGGAATACAGGGCAAAATGCTTAAATGGATGGAAGACTTTTTGCAAGAAAGAAAAATGAGAGTAGTGATAAGAGACAAACACTCAAATTGAGATGAAGTAATAAGTGGTGTTCCACAAGGAACAGTTTTGGCCCCAATAATGTTTGCTATATATATTAATGATATGGATGAAGAAATTGAAAGTTATATGAGCTTCTTTGCAGATGATGTAAAACTATTAAAAAAAGTGAACACAAAAGATTGTGAATCACTACAGAGTGATCTAAATAAAGTCTGGAAATGGAGTAGGAAGTGGGAGATGGAGTTCAATACTAAAAAGTGTAGTATAATGGAATTTGGAAAAAGCAAAAACAGAATAACAGGATCATATAAATTGGGAAAAGAAGGAATAAAAAAAGTTGAAAATGAGAAGGACCTGGGAGTCATTGTTATGAATAATATGTCACCTGAGAAACAAATAAATAAGATTTTTGGTGAAACTTATAATTTAATAAGAACAATCAAAGTGGCATTTACATACCTGGATGAAGAAATGGTGAAGAAAATACTAATCACCCTGATAAGACCAAGATTGGAATATGCAGCAACAATATGGTCACCAAGTACAAAAAAATGTATAAAAAAAACTTGAAAGAATACAAAGAGTAATTACAAAATTGGCACCAACACTCTCAAAACTATCATATGAAGAGAGACTAGCAAAACTTGAGCTACAGTCACTAGAGCAAAGAAGAGAAAGAGGAGATTTGGTAATTATTTACAGAATCATGAAAGGCATAGAAATTATTGATAGAGAGGATCTAATAAAATGGGATGATAGAAATACAAGTGGACACGGAAAGAAAATCAAGAAAGACAGCTATAGAAGATATCTGAAAAAGAACAGCTTTCCTCACAGAGCAATAGACAGTTGGAACAAGTTAGATGAGAAAGTAGTGTGTGCAAAAACAATACATGAATTTAAAAATAGTTTAGATAAAATGAGATATGAAGACGGGACACCACGAGCATAGCTCCCCTTCCCGTAAAATACAACTAGGTAAATACAACTTGGTAAATACTAGGTAAATACATACACCAGGGGCTTTTTCCACCTTATAAAATAGGAAGTAAAGTCAAAGGCACGCATCCACTCCCATCCACTAACCTTGCTTCCTTATGGATGAAGGGTCATCCCTATCTCCTCCTGCCCACTGCCTAGGTTAGAAGCAATATATCAAGACAAAGCATATCCACAACAGGACTATTCTGCTTACACTGTGACCCCCCTTCTAATTCCCTCATACAGAAATATAGAGAAGACAGGAAAATCCCTTCAGTCTGCATCAAAATATCATCCATACACAGCCATTCTCCATTCACCCCTATCTAATGTCTTCTCCCTTCTTTGCCCAATAGACATTTCCCTCTTGCTCAAAGCCCAATGTCAATGATGCAAAAATCATAAGAATAGTGAAAAATGAAGACAACAGTGCACTACTGCAAAAAGATCTGTGGTATTCTCAAAGAATACTCAGAACCTTTCTTTTGGCTTTATTCAACCGAAATACATCAGCACAGTCTGAAAACAAAACAAAAAACAATATAAGAAATTATACCCATTTCGACTAGGTTAACAAATACAATTAGTTTCATAAAGCTCAGATCACCACATTCTCCCCTCCCTTGATGAATCATTGCTCTATATAGCAAAGAGCTTGTGGCATTTTTGCATAGATTGGCATAGTTGTTTGGGACCAGTAAGCATAGGAGTGGAGGGTTCATCCCTATGTTGGAAATTAGCTGAAACACCAGATACCCAAGATAAAATAATAAATCATCATATTTCAAATAAATCTTCATATTTCCTTCCTTTGATCACCTACAGCATCAGAATTCAACTTAGATGAATTGGCAGTAGGCTCTGGAAGAATCTTCACCGAACCTGTCTCTGTAGAAGGACCAATGTTAAGATCCATTTACCTCTCATACAAAGATATGTTACCAGTCAGACCCAAGTCATGTACTAAGATTGTTGATTCGCGTCCATCAGCAAATCTTACATGAGCATACTGTGGATTTGCTTCTAACAACTGAACCTCATCAACTAGCTCATATTTACTGGTGTGAATGTGACGTCATAATAAGACAGGTCCAGGAACAGATAACCAAGATGGCAATGAATGGCAACTGGTAGATCGACACTGGTACGAGAAGAGCCTCTCATGGTGGCTATGCAGAGCAGAGATCTAATTGAATGAAGAGTGTCAGGCAACACTGTTTCCCAATGACATTCTCGAAGGTTCTTGGATGCCAGAGCAAGGGTTATGTGCTTCCAGATTATAGCATTATACCTCTCACACTGCCCATTTCCTTGAGGATTATAAGGTGTCGTTCGACTAGTGGAGATACCTAGATTGTGCAAGAATTCACATAGATCTTTTGCCATAAATGAGGATCTGCAACCAGAATGTAGATAGGAAAGCATACCAAATATTACAAAACTTTCATTTAGACAATGGATTATAGTACCAGTAGTCATGTTCTGACAGGCAAATGCAAATGGAAAACAAGATTACTCACCCACCACCATGAGCATATAATAGTTTCTAGAGTCCGAGGGTAGAGGCCCCTTGAGGTCTAGACTAAGGCAAGGGCTGTGTGGCCTTGATAAGGGGTGTTTGGTGTGGTTTATAGAACCATGGTTTAAATTGGGCACATTGAGGGCATTCAGAACACACCCTCACATCTTCCACGGAATATGGAAGATTTCTCACTCTGACAAAATGAGCAAGTCTTGTTGCACCAGGTTGGTAAAGTCGAGCGTGGAACTCAGATAGTTTCTTATTGACAGCAGCTCCACAGTGAGTGCATGAGAGAGTGTCTGCAGGAATGTTGTATTTACCAGACAGTACATGATGTACTACTTGTAGCACCCCAACTCAACCCTCCAGCATTGAATTTTATCATTCTTGATTTTTCCAAGTTGATTTGTATGGAACATAAAGCTGACAGTCTGTTGGTCCATCGCTAAGGTGAAATGTCGTCCTGTCAAGTAATGAGACCACCTTTTTACAGATTCCACATGCCTCCTTTTCTACTGCAAAGTATTTGAATTCAATAGGTGTAAGAGTGCAGGAGAAAAAGGAAACTGGACAGCCTGCCTGATTCAGAGTAGCAGCAATGGCTGTATTGGATGCATCAGTTTCAACTATCAAAGGAATAGTTTCATCAATTGAATGTACAAGCCTTCCAAATCTCTTCTTTGAAATCACTAATGGCTTTCAGGGCCTCTGGACCCAGAGGAAAAGTATCAGTGGTAATAAGAGGTCTCATCTTGTCAGAGAATCGGGAAACCCTCTGTGAATAATAGGAAAACATACCAATAACACAGCATAAGGAAGTACAGTCTTTGGGGATTGGTAATTCCTTTAATGGAGTTAAACATTCAGAATCTGGTTTGAGAGCTGTGGATTATTGTGTAACCAAGAAAATCTATAGATATTACAGAAATAATAGATTTAGCCATAAACAAGGAGCTGCAATGAGGAGCAAGGCTTGAAAAGAGACAAGATGTATCCACCTAAGCAGACAGTACACTACAAGTGGCAGAGTTGGAAATACTTAGATCTTTCTTGGACCCACCAAAGTCCACAGTAACACTAGAGTGCTGGCTCATGAAGTCTTGACCAAGAATGACATCACAACACAAATCTGGCAGTAGAGAAAGCACTCACCTTTCAAATTGAGGTCAACTGTGCAGCATCCCTTCACAGATGCGAGTGATGAAGAGGCCATAGATATGCTTCTAGTCACTGGGACAACCTTCAACTTGTGCTTCTTGGCATAGCTATACGAGATGAAAGATTCAGAGCTCCAAGTGTTGATAACATTATTACCAACCAAAACATACACAGAGGCAGAGATGACTGCCAATGTAGAAGACTGAGTGGATGCAGAAGTAGAAAACGTAGTAGACCAGCACATTTTAGCAAAGTGTCCCTTCTTATTACACTTCTGACAAGTGATGTTTCTTGCAGGACGCTGTCCATGATTATGACAGGGAACACCACAGAAATAGCATCAGGACTTTGAATTGGTAGTAGCACAGGTCCTTTCAGCAGAATAGACAGTTTCAGATGTTACAGCAGCACAGGTCCCATCATTGGTGCGAACAGGCTTGGGTGTTGTGGCAGCATTTACACCAGACAGTAAAACAAGAACAAGACTCCAAGGTCTTCTGAGCAACATCAAGTGCCCTGGCTTGATGAACAGCTGTACTTAGGTCCAAAGTTTTGTTCTCAAGCAGTTGTTGACTGATTGTATTAGAAAGCAAACCAGTGTTGAAAGAATCCCATATGTAGTCATCCCAATTCTGTGAAGCAGTAACAACCTTAAAGTTACAATCCTTACTGAGCAGCTGAAGCTCTTGTAGATACTCATCAATTGTTTCCCCTTCATGCTGCCTAAGAGATGACAATAAAAGTCTTGTGAACACTTCAGTTTTGGGCTTGACAGAGGTCTTTGAAAAGATTTATAGCTGATTCATAGGTAGTACACTCTGCAATGTACCCATATATGGTTGGAGAGACAAAATTTATTAACATATCCAGTTTGTTAGGATTAAGGTTTGCGATGGATTCCAGAAATGCAGAGAAAGTATGATTCCAGTGATTCCATTGTCATGCAGCAGTAGGCAAATTGGGAAATACATCCAGGTGTTTGGGCCTCAGGAACTTCTCCATCTTCAGATCAGATGCAGCCTATTTTTGGTTGAATAAATTGTGGTATTCTCAAAGAATACTCAGAACCTTTCTTTGGGCTTTATTCGACCAAAATACATCACCACAGTCTAAAAACAAAACAAAAAGCAATATTTTTTTTTATAAGAAATTATACCCATTTTGACAAGGTTAACAAGTATAATTAGTTTTATAAAGCCCAAATCACCACAAGATTTAGACATTATTTTTGCATGGAGCCAAGAATGGGTAAAGAAGTTCAATATGAAAAAATGCAATGTACCGGAAATGGCAATAGTGGCAAAAGACCATCCTTACACTATTCCTTAGGAAGTGAACCCATTACAAAAGCAAAAGAGAAGAAAGATTGGGGAGTGTTGATAAAAGATAACCTATTACCAGAAAGACACATCAGCAGGATTGTGGGAGAGACATATAGACTACTGCAAAAGATCAAAGTGGCATTTCACTATATGGATGAAGAGATGAAAAGGATGGGGGAAAAAAAAAAAAAAAAATCTTTGAAACCCTGATCCATCCATGACTAGAATATGTGTCAGTAGTATGGTCCCCACATTGAGTGAAGGATACAAGCAAGACAGATAATAAAATGGCAGCAATCAAACAGGTCCCTAGCCTGGCAGATAAACCATACGAGGAAAGACAAAAAGTACGAAGCAACAGAACCACCAACATCTTTGTCATTTGTGCTCCGTAGAAGAGGAATATTCTTGGTTATACAACAAAAGAAACCTGGTTTGTATTGAATGGAAGGAGAGCAATTGTGGGTGTACGCAATGAAATCTCTGCAGTGCTAATTAGACATAAGACTAATAAGTAAAAATGAAGGAAAACAATGAAAAGTTTGACTCGAATGATGATTTGACAGCAGAGACATTTAGAGGCACCATGCTGAAATATAAACAGAAGATACCAAACACTGGAGGACTGAAAGTGTACTTGTATAGTTCCACTTTACAAGAGAAAATAGGACAAGTGTGAGTGTATTAGTTTCAGAGGGATCAGTTTGTGGAGTGTAGTTGGGAAGGCTTATGGGAGGATTTTGACTGAGAGGATTAGGAGAGGAACAGAGGGAATAAATGGTGAGGAACTGTGTAGGGGTTGTGTGGATCAGATTTTTGAGGCATGGCAGATACGTGAGAAAGTTTTAGTAAGGATGTCTTTTGGACCTTTATGGATCTGAAAAAGGCTTATGATAGGGGAGACAAGAAGGTACTGTGGGAGGTATTGTAGATATATGGGATAGGAGGAAAGCTTTTATGAGCAGTCGAGAGTTTTTACAAGAGTAGTAGAGCATGTGTTGGAATTAGAAATGGATGGAGCAGTTTGAGGTAAAGGTGAAACTTCGCCAGGGATGTGTTATGTCACCTTAGCTGTTCAATTTATACATGGATGGGGTGGTGAGAGGTAAATGCAAGGGTAATGGGTAGGGAATTGGAGATGGTTAAAGAAAATGGAGTAAAATGAGAGATAAGCCAGTTGTTTGCTGACAACACTGTGCTTGTAGCAGGATCAGAGAAGGGATTATGGAAGTTAGTGATGGAGTTTAGGAAGGTGTGCAAAAGAAGGAAGATGAAGATAAATGTGCGTAAATATAAGGTGATGAGGTGTACAAGGGGAGAGGATGGCAGCAAATTGGAAGTGAGTATTAAGGAAGATAGACTAGAGAAAATGGATAGCTTTAGATACTTGGGTGCGAATGTGGTCAGAAAGGGAAGAGTGGAGGTTGAGGTAGAATGTAGGCTGAGAGAAACAAGTACAGTGGTACCTCTACTTACGAAATTAATTCGTTCTGGAAATCGTTTCGTAACGTGAAAATTTCGTAAGTAGAAACGCTTTTTTACCCTATAAATGCTCTAATCGGTTCCAAGCCCCTTAAAAATCGGACATAATTTTTTTTTTATAAATTATAAAAATGCATCAAAACCTGTAACAAATACATGTTAGAATTATATTACTGCACAATAAACATAAAAATGAGAGTTGTACATAATGTAAAGAATATTTTTTTTTTTTTTTTTTGCATTTAATTTTTCTCTTGTTTTAACTGCTATCGTTGTCACCCTTCGCCTTCTTCGGTTCAGGTTCACTCTCAGCAGTGGTTTTTCCCTGACGTTTTGTAAAGAACCGATCCAAGGTCGTTTGCTTTTGTCGGCTTTTAACAATCTTTCGAAAATGTGCAAGGCAAACATCATCATAGTGAGCGATAGCCCCGACTAGTGAACACTTTTTCTGGGTGATTCAACAAATTCCGAAACTTCATCAAATTTTCCTAAAATTTCTTTTATTTGAGCTGTCGGAATAATGGCTGCCTCCTCTTCGTCTTTACTGAACTCCTCCTGCACTACCGTGTGTTGCATCGCCTCCAACTCCCTCAGCTCCTCCGTCGAAAGCTCCTCGTGGTGCTCCTGAATCAATTCGTCGATGTCCTCGTCATTCACCTCAAGCCCCATGCATTTTCCCAGCGAAACAATTTCGTCAACTTCAGGCTCAACTTTACCCTCCAACTCCGCCTCGAACCCCTCAAAATCTCGTGGGGCAACAGCTTTCTCCAAGCCGCATTAAGGGTACGCCTGGTCACCTCCTGCCAAGCCATGACGATTATCTTGAGGCAAACAACAATATCGAAGTGCTGCTTCCAAAACTCACGAAGGGTAAGCTGGGTGTTTTCAGTGTTGTCGAAACACCCCTTGAACAAGTGTTTCGTGTAGAGTTTCTTGAAGTTCGAAATGACTTGTTGGTCCATGGGCTGGAGGATAGAGGTGGCGTTAGGTGGGAGGTACAGCACCTTAATAAATGAGAATTCCTCCAGGATATCATCTTCGAGGCCGGGCGGGTGGGCAGGTGCGATATCGAGAATGAGGAGGCATTTGATGGGGAGATTGTTCTGCTCTAGATACCTCTTAACAGCAGGGCCAAAAAGCAAATTGACCCACTCAACAAAAAATTGTCTGGTAACCCAGGGCTTGGCATTGGCCTTCCATAGCACCTGAAGTTTTTCTTTTAATATTTTGTGAGCCTTAAATGCTCTGGGATTTTCGGAGTGGTACACCAGCAGGGGCTTGATTTTACAATTCCCACTGGCATTGGCACAAAGGGCAAGTGTAAGGCGGTCCTTCATGGGCTTGTGGCCTGGCATTTTTTTCCTCCTCTACTGCGATGAAGGTACGGCGAGGCAGCTTAAAAAAAAAAAAAAAAAAAAAAAAAAAAAAGGCCAGTCTCGTCACAATTAAAAACTTGCTGTGCAACGTAGCCTTCATCGATCACCAATTGTTCAAATTTTCGCACAAATTCGTCGGCCGCTTTCTGGTCGGCGCTAGATGCCTCGCCATGCCGAACAACAGAGTGAATTCCAGTCCTCCTTTTGAACTTCTCGAACCACCCACGCGATGCCTTGAACTCCTGGTGTGGTTCTTGCGCCGAAGTTCCCTCGCTTACATCCATCTTTACGAGGTCATTAAAGATGGCGGTCGCCTTTTCGCAAATTATGGTCTCGGTCACTGTGTCTCCAGCTATCTCTTTCTCCTTTATCCACACGAGTAACAACCTCTCCATCTCATTGTTCATTGCCGACCTCTTCGAAATGACAGAGGCCTTTGGAAGGAGTCGTAGCTTTTAGGGCTTCCTTTTGTTTTAATATCGTGCCGATTGTAGATGGATTATGGCCATAATCTTTGGCGAGATTAACCAAACGCATCCCTTTTTCGTACTTTTCCATTATCTCTTGCTTTGTTTGTATGGACAAAACAACTTTCTTCTTCTTCTCACCACTTTTCTCCATCACTTTCTTGGGGCCCATAGTGAATAAAAGTTAATACACACACGTAAAGTTGCAATAAACACTAACAAAAGCTGATGAAAAACTGTCCGAACACTTCGTGCTTTACTGAATTTCGCTAGTGTGAGACTGAGGCTTCAGTGATCCTCGTGGGCCGACCGGAAAACGAAGAGGATTCTGGGTATACGCACATACACACAGAGGTCCCTCCTAGCCAATGGGATGCCAGGAAGATGCTGGGCAATAGCCAATGGCAGAGCAGCTCGGACGCGCCATTTTCAAACCAAGATACAGGATGCTACAAGTATGTTTACGTTCGGTGGACTCTGGGAGCTGTGAGTAGCAGCGCGTATTTTGAAATTTTCGCCTTTCGTATCCTGAAATTTCTTTCGTAACAAGAGGCAATATTTTTCCGAAGAAGTGTTTCGTAACCTGAAAATTTAGTATGTAGAGCCTTTCGTAAGTAGAGGTACCACTGTAAATGCCTTGGGGGATTAAAAAGTGTAATGAGAAATACATTTGGGAATGGATGCTAAGAGGAGGTTGTATGAAATGAAGGAGTGATTGTGCCAACAGCATTGTATGGGGCAGAAACATGGAACATAAGAGAGGAAGAGAGAAAGAGTTTAAATGTGTTTGAGATGAAATGCCTGAGAAGTATGGTAGGGGTTACTAGACTGGATAGATTGTGAAACAAGATGTGGAGGAGAGCAGGGGTGGAAAGAGAGTTGGGAAATAGAGTTGATGAAAGTTTTGGGATGGTTTGGACACATGGAAAGAATGATTGAAGAAAGATTAGCAAAAGATGTGGAAGGCAGAGGTGGGGGAAATGAACATGAGGGGGGGACCAAGGATGAGATAGATGGATGGGGTAAAAGGGGCACTGGGAAAAAGTGGAGTGTCAGTTGAGGAAAAAAAAGGGAGAAGACTGAAGATAGGGGTGAGTAGAGAATGGTTGTGTATGGATGATGCTGTGATGCAAGGGAGCGGGTAGGGGATGGAGGGGGGTGAGGGAGTACGTGTGAATAATAGTTTGATGCAGCCCAAAAGGACTTCTCCCCGTCACTCCACCCACCTCTGCTTTCCACATTTGTTTTGCTAATCTTCTTTCATTCATTCTTTCTATGTGCCCAAACCATCCCAATAATCTTTCATCAGCCCTATCTACCAGGCCCCTTCCCATACCCACTCTCCTCCTCACCTCCTGATTTCTCAATCTATCCAACCTTGTAACCCTTACCATACTTCTTACAGGTATGGAAAGTCCACAATCAGTATCATCCTATATAAGAAAATAAGAGCACTGATGTGTCAAGTGATATAACAGTGTCAACAAAACCAAGACTAGAAATGCATACTTACATACATATTCCAAGGGTTTTTTCCCCTTACAAGGGAGGTAGCCAGTGTCAAAAGGCATAATTCCACTACTACCCATTTCATCCTCACCCACTCCATTCCCATTCACCACCCCTCCCTCCTGGCTCCTCCCAGATGACGGGTCATCCCTGCATCTCACCCATTGCCCTGGGTCAGAAGCAATGCATCAAGACACTGGACATCCACAGCAAGGCCACTTCATTTAATTGGCAACACTTGCTCTCTGTCCTCTCATGCAGAAACATTGAAGATGGGAAGGAATCCCTTCGGGCTGTGTCAAAATATTATTCACACTAAGAAAAATTATAACAATAGGCGGAATACAAGGAAAGTTATTAGAATGGATGAAAGATTTCTTGAATGGGAAAAAAATGAGGATGGTGCTCAGAGACAAGAACTCAATTGGGAAGAAATGATATGTGGAGTCCCCCAAGGCTATGTATTAGCTCTGATAATGTTTGCTATATATATAAATGACATGGATGAAGGTGTAGAATGTTATATGGTCTTCTTTGCAGATGATGCGAAACTAATTGAGAGAGTAAGTACAGAGAAAGATTGCAAATCATTACAAGACCTGGAAAAAATCTGGAAATGGAGTCAGAAGAGTGAAGTGAATTTCAACATCAAGAAATGTAATATAATGGAATTTGGAAAAGCATACATACATACATATACCAAGGCTTTTTCTCCCTTACAAGGGAGGTAGCCAAAAAGGGAAAGGGATAAAATCATTTCCACCCATTCCATCCCTCAATACACTCCACACCCCTCCACCCTCACTCTTATCTGAGCACCTCCTGGATGATGGCTCATCCCTGCACCTTGTCCACTGCCCTGGGTCACAAGCAGTGTCGCAAGACACAGCACATCCACAGCAAGGCCGCTTCATTAAATCGGCGACCCCCCCTCTCCATCCCCCCATTGCATAAAAGGAGAGGACGGGGAGAAATCCCTTCAGACTGCGTCAAATTTTGCTCACACATAATTCCTCACCCCCATCCCCCCACCCATTCCACCTCATGCAATCACATCATCATCCATATACAACCATTCTCCATTCACCCCTGTCTTCTGTCCTCTCCCGTCCTTCCTCAACAGACATTCCCCTCTTCCCCAAAGCCCCCTTCACCCCATCCATCCACCTCATCCTAGGATGTCCCCACATGTTCACTCCCTCCACATCTGCCTTCCATACCTCTTTTACTAGTCTTTCTTCACTCATTCTTTCCATGTGTTCAAACCATCCTAATACTCTTTCATCAACCTATCTCCCAGCTCCTTTTCCACCCCCGTTCTCCTCCTCACCTCCTCATTTCTCACTCTATCTAGCCTAGTAACCCCCATCATACTTCTAAGACACCTCATCTCAAACACATTCAAATTCCTTCTCTCTTCTTCTCTTATGTTCCATGTTTCTGCCCCATACAGTGTTGTTTGCACAATCACTCCTTCATAGTCTCCTCTTAGCATCCATTCCCAAATGTCTATTCCTCATTACACTCTTCAATCCACCAAGGCATTTACTCGCTTCTCTCAATCTACATTCTACCTTCACTCCACCTTTTCCTGCCACATTTGCACCCAAGTATCTAAAACTATCCACTTCCTCCAGTCACTCTCCCTTAATGCTCACTTCCAGTCTACTGCCACTTTCACCCCTTGTACATCTCATCACCTTACGTTTACCCACATTTATCTTTAGCTTTCTTCTATCACATACTCTCTCAAACTGTGCCATCAACTTCCTCAATCCCTCCTCCGATCCTGCCACAAGCGCAGTGTCGTCCACAAACAACAGCTGGCTCACCTCCCACTTTTCTCCATTTTCTTTAACCATCTCCAATCCCTTGCATTTACCTCTCGCACCACCCCATCCATGTATAAGTTGAACAGCCAGGGCGACATAACGCATCCTTGACGAAGTCCCACCTTTACCTCGAACCACTTGCTCTCTCCATTTCTAATCCTGACACAAGCCCTAATACTCTCATAAAAACTCTTGATAGCTCCCAGAAGCTTTCCTTCTATCCCATATATCTGCATAACCTCCCACAGTGCCTTTCTGTCTACCCTATCATAAGCCTTTTCCAGATCCATAAAAGCCAAAAAAACATCCTTCCCCTTTCCTATAGCTTTCTCACATATCTGTCTTACCACAAAGATCTGATCTACACAACCTCTACCCGTCCTAAATCCACACTGTTCCTCACCAATTACTCCTTCTGTTCCTCTACTAATCCTCTCAATCAAGATCCTCCCATAAGCCTTCCCTACTACACTTAACAAGCTAATCCCTCTCAAACTACTACATTCACACTTGTCCCCTTTTCCCTTGTAAAGAGGAACTATACAGGCACTCCTCCAGTCCTCCGGCACTCTACCCTCTCTCCAGCAAACATTAAATAACCTCACCAGCCAGTCCACCATCACTGTACCTCCCCTTTTCAGACATTCTGCATGGCATCCATCCAGACCAGGTGCCTTACCTGCTCTCATCATCTTAACAACTGCCTTCACCTCATCCTTCCTTATTTCTCCTCCATTCTCCTCACTCATCACTCTCATTTTCTTTGCATTTCCCACTGCAACTATCTTTCCCTCCCTATCTTCCTTCACATTTAGCAACTCCCTAAAATATTCTGCCCATCTTCCCCTTACTGCCTTCTCTTCCATTATCATCTCTCCATCTGCACCTTTTACCTTTTCTTCTCTACTTGATTCGCCTCCTCTTCCTCTCTTAATTTCTTTCCAAAACATCTTTTTATTACTTTCAAAATTTTCTGTCATACTCTTACCCCATTTCACATCTGCTCTCCTCTTTGCCTCCTTTACCTTTTGCTTTACTTCTCTTTTCTTTTCTTTGTACCTCTCATATGACTCCCTCGTCCTATTTTGTAACCAATCTGTGAAAGCTCGCTTCTTCTCTTCTACAACCTTCTTTGTTTCCTCATCCCACCATTCAATACCCTTTCTTCTATTTTCCCCTGTCCTTCTTGTTCCACACACCATCCTTGCACACTTTATGACTCCCTCCTTGAACCATCCCCAATCCTCCTCCACACCCACTCCACTCTATCCTTTATTCCCTCCCACTCCTCCTTCAGCTTCTTTTCATACTCCTTCTCCTTTCCCTTTTCATTTAAAGAGTTCACTCTAAGAACCTCCCTACCTTTTGTCCCTTTCCTCTTTCTCCATCTATCCTCCACTCTCAGCTTACCTTCCACCAAAAAAATGATCTGATATTCCCCCACCCTCTCCCCTTAGCACATACACATCCTTAACTCTTCCTATCATACTCCTATTTACCACTACATAATCCATTAGCGCTCTATCTACCACCCTTCCCTCACACCACCCTCTCCCATGTGTACTTATGCTAGACTTTCTTCTGAAACATTGTATTTGCTATCATCAACTCTCTAGACACATTTCCACCATCAACTCTCCACTACGATTCTTTCCTGGAACTCCACATTTCCCAACCACTCCATTTCCTACCCTAGCATTAAGGTCTCCCAGTACTATTACATTTACATTTCTTCCTAAATCCTCTATGCACTCATTTAAATCTATCCAAAAGGCCTCCCTTTCTTCTACACACTTCTCACTGCCAGGCCCACATGCACTTACAAAGACCCACATCTCCTTTCCCAGTTTCACCTTCATCCACATTATCCTTGAGGAAACCTCCTTCCACTCCACTACCCGTTTACCTATCTCTTCATTTACTAGAATAGCCACCCCTTCCCTCCCTCGCCCTCTCTTCACTCCTGATAACCTCCCACTTACACTCACCCTTCCCTTTCAACTTAGTTTCACTCAAAGCCAACACATCCATCTTTCTTCTCACAAACATACTACCTATCTCTTCCCTTTTACTCTCATCTGTACCACATCCACGCACATTAAAAGACCCAAACCTTAGGGTGCTGGTCCGAAAACTCCCAGACCCTCTTATGCCTTCTCTTTTTTGTTTAGGAATGTCCCCTGTGGGGCTATAAGGAGAAGGATGCCTAGTCCCAATCCCCGTCCCTTTCTTCTCGCCTCTTACGATCCAAGTGGGAATACTTGGTGGCAGTATTTTTTTCCCCCACCACAGGGAATTCCCCCACCACAGAAAAAGAATACAGTAAACTCGCGCTTATCTGAACATGTTTTAACCGAATAATCGCATTAACCGAACATTTTCTCAATACGGTAGCCATCGCTTTAACCGAACGTATTTGGATCTCAACCGAACATTCAAACACCCCCGCCGCCTCTTCCACCACCCCTGCGCCACCCGCAAACTTCACCAAGTGCTCACACGGTGGCAGCACACTCCATGTTTACACCTGATCGGCTGTTTGGCAGTACATACATTCGTGAGTCCTCTCGGTGATGATACAGTATCACAAGCTCTCCTTAAACATTTTCTCTTTATACTCTATCGAATATGTTTATGAACTATTATAAGCATTTCCATGTGTATGTTAAGTTTACAGGTACGAATATTGCATCTGACATTACATATAAAAATCTACGGTAATGAAACATACAAAGTCGGATTAACCGAACATTTCGGTTATTCGAACATTTCTAATCCCCCTTGGAGTTCGGATAAGTGGAAGTTTACTGTACTCAGAGAAATGGTACAGGACAGTAACAAGGGGTTTGGGGACAGCATAACGGAGGGACAGTCGTAGTATAAAAGTGTCATAATTTCTCTATGAACAGAGTTTTCCTCTATCATAGACAAAATGATATGTGGCTCTGGTCCATAGGGGCACCCCATATAGACCCTAAAGTATCAAATGCATGCTACTTTGCCACAATAACAAGCAGCCAATACCGCAGACGGATATGGAAAAAACAAAAACAGAATATCAGGACAATACAAAATTGGTACAAAGGAAATTAAAAAAGTCAACTCGGAAAGGGACCTAGGAGTAACTATCACCAACATGACACCAGACAAACATATCAACAAATTAGTTTGAGAAACTTTCAATTTATTAAGTTCAATGAAAGTGGTTTTTGACTACATGGATGAATGAACAAAGATTGGACAAACTTGAACTACCTACCCTGGAACAAAGAAGAGAAAGAGATCTGCTAACTATTTAAAGAATTATGAAAGGGATGGAAGTCCTTGAGAGAGATGACTTATCAAAGTGGGATACAAGAAAAACTAGAGGGCATGAAAAGAAACTTAAAAAGGATATTTGTAGAAGAGATCTGAAAAAGAATAGCTTCCCACACAGAGTGATAGATATCTGGAACAAAATGAATGAAGAAACAGTGAGTGCAAAAACTATACAAGAATTTAAGATCAAACTGGCTGCTGAAAGATACAAAAGCAAGTCACTATGAGCATAGCTCTCTTCCCGTAAAATACAGCTTGGTAAATACAACTAGGGAAACAAATACATAACCATTCCCCAATCCCCCACCCACTCCCCTCCATGCATCACAGCATCATCCATACATATCCATTCTCCACTCACCTGTATCTTCTGCCTTCTTCCTTTCTTCCTCAAACAATATCCCCTCTTGCTCAACACCCCTTTTACCCCATCCATGCATTTCATCCTTGTTCACCCCATCATATTCACTCCATCCACCTCTGCTTTCCACACTTCTTTTACTAATCTTTCCTCACTCATTCTTTCCATGTGTCCAAACCATCCCAATAGTTTCATCAACCCTATTTCCCAGAAATAATTGACAAAATTTAAAGTTACTACTTGTGTAGATCCAGGAGGTGCTCAGATGAGAGGGAGGGTGGGAGGGGTGTGGAGTGTATGTAGGGATGAAATGGGTGGGAGTGTTTTTATGCCTTTCCCTTTTTTGGCTACCTCCCTTGTAAGGGGGAAAAAGCCTTGGTAAATGTATGTATGTACTTGTGTAGATGAATGAGAATCAGTTACTAGGCAATAGCACTTCTGAGGCAATCATTTGTCAGAAAGCAAGGTAGTTGTATGCCAAGCTTGTGAATAAAACCCCTGGAATAAATGGATTTCTTGGGTTCATATTCTTTTATAGGAAAATATGTTTCTGTTCACAAATATTCAGTTCACATACTTTTTTTTTTAACAAATTAACTTCATAAACTGAGGTTACTCTGTATCTTCTTATTTAATTTTCATGGACAGAAAAATAAAATAGTTGATAAGAATGTGATTAGAAGAGTAGAGATAGGAATACTAGTATGCAGCTTTGGAACAGAAAGAGCTTTGTGGACACAATACAACTAGTATAGGACACAGGATACTATGCAGATGATATAGATAATTGTATTTTGACTATCTAGCTATCTATATAGCAAGGGGCTCTTCCCCCTTACAAGGGAGGTAAGGGGCTAAGGCACACACCCACTGGCCTGTATTTTGACACCAATAGAAATATCATGCCAATAATACAGATACAAGGTCTGGAGGAGGAAAAGAGGACAGTGAGGAGGGTAGTATTCACTAGTTAGATTTAGTGAAGGCAGAGGTGACAGTGAGGAGGGGAGTAACCACATAAAAGATCTGGAGGAATGAATCAAATCCATCCAGAAAAATCAGTCAAACTTGACAGAGATCCGAGTGCCAGATCCATGGGACAGCATCTGCAGATAGAGGTATGGACATTGGTGCATTCTGAGGATATGTGACAGAGAATTCTCTGCAACAATTATCTCAGAGGAACCACTACAAGCAAATATCCCTTAACCCCTAGAATATGATGATGCCTACATAGCCGTCATGAAGCGAGAGCGAGTATATGAGGATGCTGGTGTTGGTGGCCTCATCAAGGTTCCTTTTGATTTTTTGCTGTGTGTTCAGAAATCTGCTTGTGAGCAAACTTTGCCTTCTCTGAAAAGTATGTGTGCACATGCGCTAGAGTTAGAGAAGGGGGGGAAAAAAGTAATTATTGGTTTGACAGTTGGCAATTATCATATTTTTAAAGAATTTGTAAGTTGAGGTTTGGATGAAACTTTTTTATTGAATGGATTTTAATATAATTTGAAAACCTTGTGTGTGTGCATCTTTTTTATGTGTGCTAGTTGCAAAATATATGTGCAATGTTGGTCCTGATTACATCTATTTTGTAGTTGTTGCTGAGTGACCCCTGTATGCTGTGAACAGGCTTGAATTCATTTTCTGCAATTATAAACATTCTGGGTGAAAGTGAATGAGTATAACAGCTATAACTTTACATATTATAACATGCATATTGTGATGTATCATCATACATCAGGCAACATAATGTGCACACGAGTATTTGACTTGTATTGGAGAAGTTAATGGTCCTATTGTCTGGATCAATGTTTTCCAAACTTTTCCAGTACATGAACCCTTTCAGTAGTACTAAACCTAACATGATCTCCACCTTTATAAGCTTTCTGAAAACATTAACCTTTAATACTGCAGATGCATTATTTTACCATTTAAAATATACATACTGTATTTTTTGGACCATAAGGCGCGGGCAAAATCCTTAAAATCGGCCAAAATTGGGTGGTGCGCCTTAGCGTGAGGTGCACCTTATGTGTGGCTTCAGTGCAAAAAAATGCTTCGAACAGTGACGTACTATTTTCACACGTTTTGTAGCTAGCCTGCCGACGGCGACAGTGCATAGGTCTAGCAAAAGTTACAACCAAGTTATAACCAAGATGCATGTATCTTGACAAGAAAATTGCGAAAACTTCGACAGTTTTCGAGTCCATGCCACCGCATTCTTTCATGCTATCATGGCTATGACATGATAGCGTCCACAACAAAGACAGCCATTTTGCATTGGTCTAGTCTCGCTCCACTCAGACTGTAGTCATTTGGGTGTTTTTTTTTATTTTCGACCATGGGCGCCATATAGCAATAGAAAATTAATTATTAATTTTGTATATTAAAATGTATCAATGTAATATACAATTTTGTGGGCGGAAATGAAAATAAAAAATACCTTGCTACAAGCAAATATGCTAATGAACAAAGTCGGTAGCATAGGACCTTTGTATACCCCACAAGCTGAGAGTGGTTGAAAAGCCCGCCAACGTCTCTCACGACGACGACAACGAGGATGAGCCGGATGACATTTAATTTGCAGGTAACGATTTATTAAACACAGGTTAGGTTAGGTTAGGTTAGACGAATTTATCACCCTTTCATTTCTTCGACGTCGGCATCTATCATAACAAACATGGCGTACCATTCGTCCGACAAGACTTCGTTACTTACGAAATCTGTTTTAGTACCCTTTTTGTTTTTTATTTCTGCTCACAAAATTGCATATTACATTGATACATTACAATTTACAAAATTAATAATTTTCTATTGTTATATTTCGCCAATAGTCAAAACTAAAAATTTACCTTCATTTGTAATCTTGTGTTTTTAAGTGAATAGAGAATTCCGGGAATAAAACTGCTAATGTTGGTTTTATTCCCCACAATTCCCGTAACGTGTTTATGTTGTTTTTTAGGGGTATTGATAGGGCAGACCGTCCATGGAGGTGGTCTGATTTCACTGACCAAAATAAGAAAATATATCATTTATTTTTGTAATTTTGCTAAATCCCAACCGATTTTTCTCATTCGACAACGAAAATGTTCAGTTCTGAATGCACTCACATAAGCATGATTATCCGATGACGAGACCAGCTGCGCCTTATGGTCAGGTGCGCCTTATGTAAGGACGGAGAATAGCAAATTACGGGTGCGCCTTATGGTACAAAGCACCTTATGGTCCGAAAAATACGGTACATATAAGAAAGGCCTTTTTCCCCCTTACAAGGGAGGTAGCCAAAAAACAAAGGCATAAAAAACAATCCCACCCATTCCATCCCTAATACACCCCACTCCCCTCCATCCTCCCTCTTCTCTTGGAACCTCCTGGATGACAAGTCATCCCTGCATCTTGTCCACTACCCTGGGTCAGAAGAAATGTCACAAGACACAACACATCCACAGCAGGGCCACTTCATTAAATCGGCGACCCACGCTCTCCGTCCCCTCATGCAGAAAAGGAGAGGACAGGGAGAAATCCCTTCAGGCTGCGTCAATTTTTTCTCACACATACCTCACCCCCCATCCCCCCACCCATTCCACCTCATGCATTACAGCAGCATCCATATACAACCATTCTCCATTCACCCGTCTTCTGTCTTCTCCCGTCCTTCCTCAACAGACATTCCCCTCTTCCCCAAAGTTCCTTTCACCCCATCCATACATCTACTCCTAGGTCGCCCCCTCATGTTCACTCCCTCCACATCTGCCTTCCATATCTCTTTTACTAGTCTTTCTTCACTCATTCTTTCCATGTGTCCAAACCATACTAATACTCTTTCATCAACTCTATCTCCCAACTCCCTTTCCACCCCCGTTCTCCTCCTCACCTCCTCATTTCTCACTCTAACCAACCTAGTAACCCCCATCATACTTCTCAGACACCTCATCTCAAACACATTCAAACTCCTTCTCTCTTCCTCTCTTATGTTCCATGTTTCTGCCCCATACAGTGCTGTTGGCACAATCACTCCTTTATATAATCTCCTCTTAGCATCCATTCCCAAATGTCTATTCCTTATTATACTTTTTAATCCACCAAGGCATTTACTCACTTCTCTCAATCTACATTCTACCTCCACTTCCACTCCTCCCTTTCCTGCCACATTTGCACCCAAGTATCTAAAACTATCCACTTCCTCCAGTCACTCTCCCTTAATGCTCACTTCCAGTCTACTGCCACTTTCACCCCTTGTACATCTCATCACCTTACTTTTACCCACATTTATCTTCAAATTTCTTCTTTCACTCACTCTCCCAAACTCTGTCACCAGCTTCCTCAATCCCTCCTCTGATCCTGCTACAAGCGCAGTGTTGTCCACAAACAACAGCTGGCTCACTTCCCACTTTTCTCCATTTTCTTTAACCATCTCCAATCCCTGACCTACCCTTGCATTTACCTCTCATACCACCCCATCCATATATAAGTTGAACAGCCAGGGCGACATAACACATCCCTGACGAAGTCCCACCTTTACCTCGAACCACTCACTCTCTCCAGTTCTAATTCTGACACATGCTCTACTATCGTAAAAACTCCTGACAGCTCCTAGAAGCTTTCCTCCTATCCCGTATATCTGCAAAACCTCCCACAGTGCCTTCCTGTCTACCCTGTCATAAGCCTTTTCCAGATTTATAAAAGCCCAAAAAACATCCTTCCCTTTTCCTATAGCTTTCTCACATATCTGTCTTACCACAAAGTCTGATCTACGCAACCTCTACCTGTCCTAAATCCACACTGTTCCTCTCCTAATCCTCTCAATCAGGATCCTCCCATAAGCCTTCCCATCTACACTTAACAAGCTAATCCCTCTGAAACTACTACACTCACACTTATCCCCTTTTCCCTTGTAGAGTGGAACTATACAGGCCAGTCCTCTGGCACTCTACCCTCTCTCCAACAAACATTAAATAGCCTCACCAGCCAGTCCACCATTACTGCTCCTTTTATAAGACATTCTGCATGGCATCCATCCAGATCAGGTGCCTTACCTGCTCTCATCATCTTAACAACTGCCTTTACTTCATCCTTCCTTATATCTCCTACATTTTCCTCACTCATACCCGATCATTTTCTTAGCACTTCCCATTGCAACTATCCTTCCCTCTTTTTCCTCCTTCACATTTAGGAACTCCCTAAAATACACTGCCCATCTTCCTCTCACTGCCTTCTCTTCCATTATCATCTCTCCATCTGCACCTTTTACCTTTTCTTCTCTACTTGATTCACCTTCTCTTCCTCTCTTTAATTTCTTTCCAAAACATCTTTTTATTACTTTCAAATTTTTCTGTCACACTCTTACCCCATTTTACATCTGTTCTCCTCTTTGCCTCCTTTATCTTGTGCTTTACTTCTCTTCTCTTTTCTTTGTACCTCTCATATGACTCCCTCATCCTATTCTGTGAAAGCTCGCTTCTTCTCTTCTACAACCTTCTTTGTTTCCTCATCCTACCACTCACTACCCTTGTAGTAATTAATTGATCCAAACTGAGAACGTTAGAGAACTTACCTGTTTGAGTCCTCTAACTGTCAGAAATGAATAGAATTCTTGAGGCTTTGATGTCTGTACAAATCCTTAGCCGAGGTTTGATTGTCCTTCTGGTGACAGGGTTAAAGCTTGTCGTTCTGGTACCAGAGTTGAAGCTAGTCTGGCGTTCAGTCACTAAAACTTAGTCTCGTTCGGCTGGAGTTCTAACGAGCCTTCAAAACAGCTTCGAAGCCACGGGACAACTGATACTTCAAGTAAGTTCTCAAGTTCCCGATTTGTTAATCAAAATTACAACATAGGCTTAAATAAATAATAAAGAGGGAGGGGAGTTTAATAATATTAATCAAAATTATGATAGTGTGGTATGAAGTTACAGGAAAGATTCCTGATTCGAAAATTAAACAAGCTTTCGGGAAATTGCCGTAGCTCAAGGTAAACAATGCCATTCCCATAACAACAATTACCACAGCCTCCCCAACAACAAAAAGAAAGTGTTTAAAAAATATAACACTTTCGAACAAAATTTATAACAAGTTTTTGATTGCTAGAGACCTTACTAGGTCTCTAGAGGCCAGTGCAGTCCCACAAGTTGGCCTCACAGAGGTAGGTTTCAGAGACACAATCGTCTTGTAAAGAGTTAACCTCCTCTGCATCTGAGACCTCTTCAAAGGGTTCAGACTCTCTAGCCTGAACATTAGGAACCCCAGGGGATTCATCCTCAAGACTGGAACTCAACTCAGCATGGAGCTCTAGAGGGATTAAAAGTTTGATGTTCACTTTAATAGAGTTTCCATCAGGCTTAACGACAGAGACTGTATGTATCACCTTGTCTTGGTCAGGAAAAGTTTCCACAATACGAACTAAGGGCCAGAAGGGTCTGGTCTTGAAGGGGAGTTTCAAAAAGGCAATATCTCCCTTTTCCCAGCTTCTAGAACTGTGATATGCAGCTCTATCCCTTTCCCTTAAGCTGACCAAGTACTCTGTCAACCATCGTTTCTTGAACTCTTCATAGAAATAATCCCTACAGTCCATAACCAAGTTGAGAAGAGAAGGGTAGTCTTCTCCTGATTCCCATTAAGGGACTTGTTCCAAGTCTCCAAACATCAAGGAAGGAATGGTCCTTCCAATAAGAAAATGATTTGGGGTAATAACATCTACCTCATTTTCACAAGAACGATAAGTTAGTGGTCTATTGTTCAAAATTTTTTGAACATCAGACAAAAGAGTGGTAATCTCTGCCAGGGAAGGAACAGACTTACCCTATACCTTATACAAACATTGTTTCACTGTCTGTATTAACCTTTCCCAAGTGGCACCATACCAAGCTGCATAAACAGGAATGGTTCTATGCTGAACAGGGGAAGTTTTTAAATTTCTCTTCAAATTCAGAAGATAAAAGCTGTTCAATAACTTTTCCCACTTGAACAAAAGATTTAGCGTTGTCAGAATAAACAGCAGAAGGAATTCCATACCTGTTAGCAAACCTAACAAAAGCCAAAATAAACTCAGGAGTGGACATAGTATTCACAACTTCTAAATGAACTGCTCTAGTATTGAAACATGTGAAGATAAGAATGTATATTTTAACCTTCTCTCCATTCCTATCTCTAACCCATAAATGTCCTGTGTAGTCTACACCAGTATGGGCAAAGGGCACACTTAGATTCACCCTAGAGGCAGGTAAGAGGAAGGATAATTAACTGCACGGGAATTGTATTTCCTACAAACTATACAATCCTTCAAAATGCTTAAAACAGCTTGTCTGGCCTTAAGTATCCAGAATCCGTGCATACAAAGGAAATTAAGTGTGGCTTGTAGTCCCATGTGCATAACTTGACAATGAGCAAAGAAAATTAGGATTTTAGTTAAATGATGAGATTTGGACAAGAGAAGGGGATTGACAACCTCATATTTGAGGTTAATGTTCATGTCAATTCTGCCCTTGGACCTAATCAAACCATTCTTGTCCAAGAACAAGTTCATTTGACTTAGCAAAGGAGGTACATCATTAGTGTTGGAATTCTGCAAATAAGCAATTCAGCAGGAAAGGGATCCCTTTGCATAATACTCATCAAATAATTAGATGCTGCCTTAACAGAGTCAACATTAGACTTCTTGAACAGAAAGACAGCCTTAAAAATCAAAGAAGTATGATGAAAAAGTTTACTATAGGAAGAAAACTTAGAGACATCTATTAGAGGAGGAGTGTCAACTTGTACAACAGCAGCATTGACAATGTCTCCCTTGAAACAGGAGGGAATACATCCCAAGTGACCCTTTGGCCAAGTATGAGGAGGCCACAACAACCATTCAGGTCCATAAACCCACCAATTAAATTTTTCCTTGAACACCTTAGCACTACAAGGTTTAGTTAGGAAATCAGTTCAGAAGGAACATAAATAAAGGAAATGGGTGTGAACTTGGCCTTGAAAATTTCCAAAAGATTGGAAATTTCCTTCAATCTATTATTGACAAATATATTTTTCTTAGGAGCCTTGTTGGTCAGGATCCAAGAAAGGGCAACTTGACCATCAACAAAAAGAACCACTGATTCAACCAGTGGGGCAGACAGCAGTCCTTCCTCAAAAATAGTGTTGAGGCATTTCAAAGATAGAAAAGTTGCCATAAGCTCCAAAGACGGTAAAGTTCTCTGTTTAATAGGAGCCATCTTGACCTTGGCAAATAGAAGAGAGGTATTAGACTCCTTTAATTCTCTTCCTTCTTGCCCTACATATATGGCACATCCATAGGTTTCCTTGGAAGCATCAGCAAATACAAACAATTTAAAGGGAAACTCTGTACATAAGGTTTTCCTTTTAAAGGATAGGTTATTAACCTCCCTAAAATTTTCACATAACTTGTTCCATCTAACAAGTAACTCTCTATCCAATTTCCAATCCCAATCCACCATCTTTTGGCACATCTCTCTAATAAGGATTTTTCCATGCAAGAGCACAGGAGAGAAAAACCCTAAAGGATCAAATACAGAAGACAAGGAAGACAAAACTTGTCTTTTGGTCAAGGCATTCTTGTCAAGGGAAACATCCTTGATTCTCAAAGTATCATGATCCTTATTATAAATATAACTCAAGACTTTAACCTCTTTATTGCAAACTACTTCTTGATCAATAACAGAAAGAACAGAAGTCGAATTGCATGTCCACTTCCTGAGAGGTAAACCTCCATTGAACATGATCTCATTAATCTTCTCGACCATTGCAGGGAGGGAACAAAGCTCGTTAGTAGTGTAGACCAAATTGTCTACATAAAATTTATCTTTGATTAAGGAGGCAGTTAGAGAGTCAGGCTGCAAAGAAAGATGGTGTTGGATAATGAAATTTAGAATGAAAGGAGAGCAAATGAAGCCAAAAATGATAGTATTATATCTGAAGGGTATATACTGGTCGTTAATCCTCCTGAAAAAACAGAACCTGTTATGATCAGCCTCATCCTTCAAATGAATCTGCAAGAAGGCTTTCATAACATCAGCCAAAATGACATGATTATTGGTCCTGAAATACAACAAGAGAGAGAGAAGGCTGTTCATCAAGTCAACTCCTGGGAATGCAGCTTCATTTAAGGAAGGAGCTTTTCCTACTTTGAGAGAACAATTGAAAACTGGCCTTATTCTAGAAGTGGAAAGATCATCATCCTTCAACACATGTCTATGGGGTATAAAGATTTGTTCAGGGACTCTTTTAGTTACTGGCTCAATAATACCCAAGGCCTCTTACTGGTCAAACACAGCTTCATAATCCTCTCTAAGCCCCTTTTGCTCAAGTTTGTCATAAACCCTTTGAGCTACAGCTAGAGATATCTTAAGGTTAGAGGGAACAAGATCCACCAAATCCTTTTTCCATGGGATCTTCACATAGTAATGTCCATTCTTGAAGGAAATGGACTGTTTAAATTCATCAATGTGTAAATTATCAATATCCTGGGTCTGCTCCTCTTTAATACCAATGGACTCTAAAGAATAGAAATTGTCAAGACCATACTCAACATTAGAATTAATAACGACTTCCTGCAAAGGATCAAATTGAGAACTTACAGGTTCTAAACAGAAGTTGACAAGAAACTTTTCTTTGCCTAACCTTTTGGGAGGAAAATATTTAACAGTCTTATAAGACTGAGTAAGGGAAGTGCCTTTCTCAGTTTTCTTTAGAGAAACTCCATTGGTCTTGAAAGAAGAATTGTAGAAAACAAGTGAATCTCCATGATATTCCTCTAAGCAATTATAAGAATCCACTCCAAGGTCAGAGCCTGGTTTTATCCTCAAAGGCCTCTCCTTGCATTTGAAACTATCAACGTCTTGGATTTCATTAAAGAGCATTTCAGGAATCCCCCTTATCATTCTCTTTAGGTAGAAAGGCTTCTCACTAGGAGGGATATATTGAGCCCCAGTCCCGTATGGAGTGTAACCATTAGCAAGTTTGATAACCTTGCATGACGGGCTACCATACAAGGGGGCACTTTCAATTGAAAAGTTTGAGAAATTTGAAGAATATCGTTGCCTAGGATCCCTATAATGTTCAGTTGGTCTCCCTTCACCTTTGGAAAACTTGGCAAGACAAAAAATTGGTGATTATTCATACTAAGTAGTATAGAAGATAAGGAAGGAATTTGTAAGGACAAGTTGAATCCTTCAGTGGCAAAGAACAAACTAAACAAATTCATCCCTGAAGGGAGTTTTAACCCCTTCCATACGGTGCCGCACACGTAGGCGTCATGGGGAGCGAGTGTATTCGCGAGGCTGCCATATCGGCGTCTTGATTATATTTATTGTAGTCGCCCCTCCATAATGACATTCTTTCTAATTCTTTTGTAATCGCATTTTCTATGGTTATCAAAATTCACGGGTGAAGAGAGAACGATTGATATAAGCGGTGACTATATTTTATGATGCGAGTATTATTACGACACGTCGTACGGCTGGCATTGGCTGCTGCCACCGAGATCCAAGTCCATGACGCCTACGTGTGCGGCACCGTATGGAAGGGGTTAAGTTAGCAGTGTAGTTAAAACCTCTTTTATTCATTAGAGGTAAACCAAAGGAAGAAACTAACTTGTCCATAGGAGGACTTAAACAAGGTCCAACTTTGTCCTCTACAAATTCCTTATTAATGATAGAAAACTGTGCTCCAGTGTCCAACAAAAAGAGACATTGGGCAGTTCTCTTTCCTCTGCTAATAGGAAGGGAGACCAAAGGAACAATGGAATCTGTTGAATTATGAAAATTAAACACTTTCCCTTCAGAATGTGGTGTCTTATAAGCCATAGGACACATGGCTGCATGGTGCTCGGGTTTGTTGCAAACAAAACATTTATAAGGCAGAGCAGCATTCCAAAGAACCATGTCCATGATTTAGGCATCTATTGCACAGTCCTAACTGAGATGCTCTAGCTTTCCTGTGCTCAAGGAATTTATATGAAGTACACTTCGAACTAGCATGGTCAGAAGCGGGGCAAAATTTACATCTACTAATAGACTTCTTAATGGGATTAGAATTGGCCTTAAAGGAGCCATCAACTCCCTTACTGGAATCAACTGTTTTTTTAAAGGAAATTTCCTTGAAAGCAAGGGAGCTGGTAGTAAGGCTTCTTTTAGGTTTGACACCAAGATCATCTGATCCCATTTTGAGTCTAACCAAAACTGACTGGTAAACTTCCTTGATTTGGTTAAAATTGGGGTAATTAGAATTAATTACCCGAGACAATTCAATAAGAAAAAATTTAGGCAATTTAATTGAAATTAATTTACTTATCAAGACGAGGCCCTTGCTTCCTGGCCTATTGAAATCTACCCCAATTCCCTTAAGGTCTTGTAGCTTGGAATCTACAGACCTAATGTAACTTTCAAGGTCTCTCAAGAGCGAGACCTCCGGTGCATTGATAATGGAAATCAACACCTTATCAAGAATTTCTTCCTTGTTGAAATATAACTCATCAAGAAGAAGGAAAGCAGAGTCAAAACTTGAATCATCCACTGGTAAGTTCTCTACTAAATGGAAAGCCTCCCCTCTGAGGTACCCCTTCAAGTAAATTAACTTCTGACTATTAGTCAGATTGGGGATACCAGCTAAGGCATTCAGAAAACCTTTTTTAAATTTTAGATAAGCAAAAGGATTGCTAGAATTGTTCTCGAAACGTTGAAGAATAATAGGAGGAAGAGGAAGTTTTACAGAATTATCAGTGGACTTGTTTAGTTTTTCACCTATTTGAAATTCAAAAACTCCCCTTAACTCATGTCTCTGCTCCTTATACGGAGACAATTCAAGAAGAACGGACAGGCGGTAAGCTCTGGATTTCTCCATATCCTCGTCCTTTTCTTCTTTGGGGAGCAAATCTTGAATTTCTTCATTGAAATCTTGTATTTTTGAAAGGAAATTCTCAATCTGAATTAACACATCATCAAGGATGGAACTAGATAAAGAATCAGATTTCTCATTCAGAGCTTTAAAGTCCTTAGAGATAAGCCCCTTTTTATGAGCTCTCTGTCTTCGGAGTCTTTGCAAAACTTCCGAAGCGGACAATGTTTTATCATGGCTAGCCATAACAACGCCAACCCAACAATTAGTTACAAATACACAAGCAAAATAGTCGTGCCAAAAAACCGTCTTATGGACTAAGCACAACGAGGATAGAAATTAAGTAAAAATAATTTAGATTTAAATACTAGCTTAATCGGATAAAGGCAACAAATCAAAAGAAACCACGACAATATAACAATAGAGGCCACCAAGAATAGAGAACTATTCGGAAATTTCTGAATGTTCACGAGAAAAACAAGGTACCAAAGCCGACAAAATTCCCAAAAGTTAACAAGGTCCTCAAATGAGGAAATTAATCAAACCGAACAAACTCGGTATAAAGAACAGGAAACCGGACTTCGTACCCACACACACTATCGTAACCTTAATAAAATATGTTTACATAGCGGCTTACTACATAAAGGGGGAAAGTTAAAGTGGAAATCGACTACTAAAGTTCAATTTAAATTTTTACGTAAATTCTCAAATTCTGGGGGAAAAAAAAAAAAACTAAATCCGAGAATTCAGACTAGTTAGAGAAAACCTATATTGTTATAAGACTGATCTGAATTCTTGATTAGTTAGAGAAAAATCCTATGTAGTAATTAATTGATCCAAACTGAGAATGTTAGAGAACTTACCTGTTTGAGTTCTCTAACTAATCGTCAGAAATTAATAGAATTCTTGAGGCTTCGATGTCTGTAGAAATCCTTAGCCGAGGTTTGATTGTCCTTCTGGTGACAGGGTTAAAGCTTGTCGTTCTGGTACCAGAGTTGAAGCTAGTCTGGCGTTCAGTCACTAAAATTTAGTCTTGTTCGGCTGGAGTTCTAACGAGGCTTCGAAGCCACAGAACAACTGATACATCAAGTAAGTTCTCAAGTTCCCGATTTGTTAATCAAAATTACAACATAGGCTTAAATAAATAATAAAGAGGGAGGGGAGTTTAATAATGTTAATTAAAATTACGATAGTGTGGTACAAAGTTACAGGAAAGATTCCAGATTCGAAAATTAAACAAGCTTTCGGGAAATTGCCGTAGCTCAAGGTAAACAATGCCATTCCCGTAACAACAATTACCACACCCTTCCTTCTATTTCCTCCTGTCCTTCTTGTGCCACACACCATCTTCACACACTTTCTGACTCCCTCCTTGAACCATCCCCATTCCTCCTCCACTCCTAGTTCTACTCTATCCTTTACTCCTTCCCACTCCTCTCTCACCTTCTTCTTGTACTCCTCCTTTTCCTTTTCATTTAAAGAGTTCACTCTAAGCACCTCCCTACCTTTTGTCCTTCCTCTCTCTCCATCTATCCTCCACTCTCAACTTACCTTCCACCAGAAAATGATCTGATATTCCCCCACCCTTAGAACATTTGCATCCTTAACTCTTCCTATTATACTCCTATCTACCACTACATAGTCCATTAATGCTCTATCTACCACCCTTCCATCCACCACCCTCTCCCATGTGCACTTATGTTTGACTTTCTTCCTAAACACTGTATTTGCTATCATCAACTCTCTAGACATATCTCCACCATTAATTCTCCACTACAATTCTTTCCTGGAACTCCACATTTCCCGACCACTCCGTCAATTGGTTCTTTTCCTACCCTAGCATTAAGGTCTCCCAATACTACTACACTGAAGTTTCTCCCTAATCCCTCTATGCACTCATTTAAATCTATCCAAAAAGTCTCCCTTTCTTCTACACTCTTCTCACTACCAGGCCCATATGCACTTACAAAAACCTACATCTCCTTTCCCAGTCTCACCTTCATCCACATTAACCTTGAGGAAACCTCCTTGCCACTCCACTACACATTTACCTATCTCTTCACTTACTAGTATAGCCACCCCTTCTCTCCCTTGCCCCTCTTCACTCCTGAGAACCTCCCAACTACACTCCCAAACTCATACTTGCCCTTCCCTCTCAACTTAGTTTCACTCAAAGCCAACACATCCATTTTTAAGATATATTATTCTAAAATTTAAAATACAAGATAAGAGGGAGGGAGGAGGGTAGAGGGGAGTGGAGTATGTTAGGTATGGAATGGGTGGAAGTGGTTTTTATACCTTTGTTTTTCAACTACCTCCTTTATAGGAGGGGAAAAAGCCCTTGGTATATATAAAATATTAATCACAGCAGAGAGAGCAATAATTTTTTTTATCATTGTTTATCAATGTTTATTAATAAGGATTTATTTAATCATGTATTTTAATGAGAAGGATGCATTTACTTTTTTTGACAATACATGAGTCTGTGTGGCTGAATGTACATACAGTTGGACCCTCCATGACCTCCAGAAAAAGGCTCATAATGACCCGCAGTTTGGAAGCCTCTAGTCTAGGTTATACCCAAAAATATACACACTAGTATAACAATGGATACAGGAAATCACAGAAGAAAAATTAGGCAGAAGCTAGGTCATTTCAGGAAAGGTGGAGATCAGATGTTTATCCACGTGCAAATAAACAAAATGTACATGGAGAAAGGCTTTGAGGAAGAAGAAACTGGGAGATGAAAATACATGACCTGGCTACTAACCCCTTTCTAAAACAAGAGGAGCATGAGGACCAATTAGCAGTGCCACAGCACCAGCACCCCCTGTAGGTCTTGCAGCACCTTTGGCATAAACTGCTATGTCACCTGCTACAACCACTGCATATCGACCTGAAGAGAGAAAAGACAGTTTGTCATTTACAGAGGTGGGCATTCTGCACATGAACTCCGCTAATCGCTAATCTGCTAATTAGCGGACTAAGAAAAAATGAGTGGATTAGCGAATTGAAAAATTAGCGGATTAACGATTCGCGGAATGCCAAAATTGTAAGTCCGCAAAGATCTAACTTTCATTATGATTTTTTTTTTTTATAATTTTGTTAAATACCAAAGTCCCTGATTTATGAATAATTGTGCCATAAATAAGATACGAAATGCTAGTTGAGATATGATTATATATATGTATATAGTAAATGTTACAATTTTTGAAATTGTGACACCCGGCTCGCTGTCTCCCCTTCCCATTTTCTCGTCTGATTTCTCACCGTTACGGCCCTTCATTCCCTATACTCG
The DNA here is from genome assembly GCF_046742065.1 of Oratosquilla oratoria. NCBI lineage: Eukaryota > Metazoa > Arthropoda > Malacostraca > Stomatopoda > Squillidae > Oratosquilla > Oratosquilla oratoria. Next base: position 4,488,578 of record NC_134804.1, on the reverse strand, counting down.
GGGGAATTACCAGAGTCCTTAAGACTTCTAGTAGCTACATCCTGTCCTTTCTCCTCCTCGTTATCCTCTTCAACTGTCGTGCCATTTTGACAATCAATTTCAGTGCCTTAACGAAGGGAGAGACTTCTAATTATCTAGAAACATCCTCCCCCTTTTGATTCGTGTTCTCATAGCCAAGCTCAACGGTTTTCGCGCCCAAACAAAGCGCCCAAACACACCCCCTCCCCCCCCTGCGCGCTGCCACATATTTGTTTTAAGCTAGGCAATTAGAATAATTAGGATTGTATCTAACCCGCTCGTGAACAGTGTCTACCTCAAGGAACAATTGCAACTGTGTCACCTCCCACATGAACATTATTCGTAGTACCCTTCGCAACTAGGGACGGAGACATAGAACTATTGGCAACGTCGGAAGCCGGCTAGCGGGCATCACGACCTCACATGCCGCGAGACATAGGTCAGTCTATCCATTAAGGTCAATCAGGGAGGTTCGGGCCGCTCACGTCCTTGAGAGCCCAATCGCGCCCTATCCTCCCTCATGTGGCTATTAAGGATTTACATCCTTAAGTGAGCGCTTACGCACTGTAGACATTCGAAGAGTAATTGCGGGACAAATCCCCTTCCGAAACTTATCAGGTGGAGTGCTGTGTGTGACATCCCGACCATCATGGGGATGTGAATAGTGACTAGAGGCATCCAGCCTCCAGTGAACAAATCATTCGTGTATCAAGGGGTCACGTACGTACCTGTACCCCTTTCCTCGGGACACTGACCTGAAAGGAACTGGATAGCGTATACAAGAAGCCCCCTACGTGTTCAAACCCGCTCCCCCACCACGAGGCTAATCACAAAGGATGACCCGGGTTCCCGCCGTGATCGACAACACCGATATCCTTCAATAGCAAAAGCATCCTGCCAGAACGAGGAACAGTACCCCATGGAAGTCATCCCCTCACCCAGCAGAGACCCTCTAAGGATAATAGCAAGTAACAAAGAGTATTTACTAGATAGGACCCCTAGATAGGCGCACAGGGAGATAGGATAGATAGGATGTATGTGTGAATCCAACTGTTAAAACCCTTATTTAATGTCAAGTAGCATATTTCTAGTGTTTAATTATTCAATTCATTAAAACTCACAATAGGAGTTCTGGGTTTCATTAGCCTAGGACGGTTCACTTAATGAGTTGTCCCATCATACCCCTCCCCACTCTTTGATCTACTCTCACGCTTGCCTTGGAGGGAAGGCGAGTGGTCCCGAGATGTGATACAAATCGCCTGGACTTCGGTTCCCCAACTGCAGCTATCTTCCCCCCCCCCCTTCATCAATCACTTAAGGTACGTGTTACCCACACCACCTCATCTACCACCTTCTTCCACTGTCCAGGAATTTGCGTCAGTAAAGGTATGCTCTCATAATTTATATGTACAGTATACATATATAGTAGTGCATATAGATATTAATGATTAATGCATTTCATTTTTATTTGTATGTACGAATTTTTTTGTGTTCATTGTATAGAATTTGCGTAGGCTAATACGTGACTTTTTGCGTGAGTATTCTTTCGAATATTTTCTCGAACGTGAAGGAACTAGAACTTCTAGTGAACGCCGAATATGTTACGAATTGAAGGGATTATAGACCTAGTGTGATTGGGGAATTGTAATTTTAATTAAAAACCTTGAATATGTTCTAATGGAATTGTGTATATTTAAGTTTGTTTAATGTTACGAATAATTAAATATGAACGCTTATACGGAGTACATAAAATCTCGAATCTTCTGGTATTTTCGTGAGATATGGTTCATATAAAAGGCGGCGAGACCCCACAGAGTGAGGCACTGGGAAAAGATAATTCACACTGGATGGACACTCCCGCTACGTTGCCTCGCCACGTGATTTCTCAAGCTATCAGCCGCAAATACCCGAGTCACTCGCTCTGTTTGTCGTGCTGCCGATACTTTTACGTTTGCCCTGCTACCCGAGCCAATTCCCCCTTATTCGCGGAATCTCGCTCTGGCAGGTTATGCCCCACATAACTCTCCCTGCACGGTTAGCGTAGCCCTTGCGGTTCTTTCAAAAATCGCTTTCACGGCGGGAGAGGGGGGACCCTTTCGTCAAGCATTAGCCCGGTCTCGCGCACCCTCGCGCAACCGAGCCTCGTTATTCGTTGACTGCGTACCAGATAGACAGGATAAGACACAGCACGAACGCCATGGCGGACACTGATTCATGGACCTGCGTGTCAAAGAAGCGTCGCTGCGCTCCGAGTTCACCGGCTCCACCGAGTAGCGAAGCTGCCGTTGTGATGGCCCCAGCTAGCACTAAGGGTGGCAAGCTCCCCACCTTCAAGGTCGTACCCTCGGCGGGGTACGACACAGCCTTTGAAGTGGTGAGAGCACTGGAGAAGGGCCCTCTCCGCGGTCAGCTCTTGTCCCTTCGACCCCTCGGCGACGGTAACGTGCTTCTGTTACCGAGCAGTTATGACGTCGTCGAGGAGTTGGAGAGGACCAAGATGCTCGATGGTAAGCCGTTGAACTTAGAGCGGCTTAACCCGGAAGACCGAAAGCATCGTCTCGTGGTACACGATTACCACACCTCTTTCGAGACCGAGGTTATTGAGGACCATCCTCAGGTAATCGCGGCCACGAGAATGCGTCGGTGGGACAAGCGTCCGACACGCCAGGTCCTCATTACCGTGAAAGGCGAACCTTTCAACTCAATTGACCTGGGTTGGTATGGCAGGTATGATGTACGAACGTACATCCCTGATCCTCTCCGTTGTTTCAAGTGTCAGCGCTACGGTCATCACCAGGCGAGGTGCACAGCTAAACAGCACAAGTGCGGAATTTGTAGCATGCCTCATGCCACTGAGACTTGTCTCGACAAGTTCAAAGCTGGCACTGAGACTGTTCCAAAGTGTCCGAACTGTGGGAAGAAGCACCACGCCTGGAATACCGGGTGCGCAGTGCGTCAAATGCAGGCCATTGCCTCAAAGGAGAGGACTGAGAAGCAGCAGGACTTCATACCTGCCCCCCCCCCCCAGGAACATTTGTATGGGGCAGCAGGAAACACTCTCCTGCCACTGCACCACCACCACCTACACACAGTGCTCCTGATTTAAACAATCAGACGCACTTCCCAACAATGAAGACAGCTCCCACACAGACACAACGAGCTCCCAAAAAGGCCGCTCCCACCTCCAAACCCGTGCCCGCCTCCAAACCTGCACCCATCTCCAAATCCACACCTGCCTCTAATCCCACCCCTAAATCTAAAGCCAAACCCACGCCCCCCGTACCAACCCCACGAGCACAGGACCGACGGTCCTCTCCACCTGAATATCCGTCCGATATCATCCCCCTCAGGGAGGATGACATCGAGCTGATAGTGACTGGCGTCGTGTCTGCTGTCGCCACGACTTTTGGCGAGGATGACACAGGCAAAATGCTGGAGTTGGTGAACAGGTCTGTTAAGAATGTGCTCAAGCTCCTAAAAGAGAAGAGGAACCCTAGGCGAAAGGAGAGGACTCCCTCCCCCTCTACCTCCTCCTCCTCTCCTGCCTCCTCCCCCGCCTCTTCCACCACCTCTTCCTCTTCCTCAACCTCCTCCTCCTCCCCTTCCACTTCCCCCAAGCCTGCCACACCTGCCTTCACCATTGGGAAAGACACACCCACTTCTTCCAAGCACAGGAGAGTGTCTTCTGCCAGGCCCCAACGCCAACTTGCATTGAGGCTTGAAGACTCCTCTTCTGATGAGGAGGAAAAGGCGTCCACTGTTCTAAAGTCGCAACCCATCTTGTCGTCTGACCGGGGACAACAAGATGAGACCGTCATGGAAACTGACAGGGAAGACGATCGCCCTGTTCAATAATCACTTGAGGTTGCTACAGTGGAACGTAAACGGGTTCCCCAGCAAAAGCTCGTATCTCCTTGCGCTTGCGCAAGAGCATGAATACGATATCATGCTTCTCCAGGAGACATTGGTGAGCGACGAGGTGCGATTTCCGGGATATCGCGTCTTCTCTCTCCCTCGCTCACTCACTGCTAGGGGGTGCATGATCTTAGTCAAATCATCCATCCCCTGCAGTGAAATCACGGACCCTGTATCATGTGGGGATGGTGTAGAAGTTCTTGCGGTTCGACTTCATCGGGCCCACGAAACGTACACCATCTACAACATATGAGAGCGGAACTGGACCTTGGAGAAGTATGTACTCTTGCTGCGGACAGGCTCCTCATCATAGGAGGGGACTTCAACGCCCACCATGATATTTTGATGTCGTCCCATGGGCCCAATGTCGCTGGGCACCACTTAAATTCAGTATTAGATGAATGCCCTGACATTGCGTTGTTGAATGATGGAAATCCGACGCACGTGCAAGGTGGACGACTTGATCTGACCTTGGCGACGGCCACTCTCCTCCCTAGGGTAACCTGGGAGGTGCATCCTATTGTCACTAGCGATCACTTCGGTGTCTCGGTGCACATACGGGATTCACCACCCATACCAGCTGTATTACCTGTTCCCAGGTGGAAGACAGCTTTGGCAAACTGGCCAGTGTTTGAGAAGTCTGTTGAAGAATGGGCAGCGTCCTACGTCCCACCACAGGACGTGGAAACGTTGGAAGCTGACTTTTCTGCAGCCATTCAGGTGGCTGCCAACAGAGCCATCCCAAAGACTCGCCAGTCCCCCAGAGAACATAAGAACAGCTGGTATTATACCCCCGAGGTGAGAGAAGCCAACCATCGGGTGAACATGCTTAGGCGTGTTTTCCGACGGCGCCGAACTCAGACTAATTTGGCCAACTTGCGCGCTGCAGTACATGACGCTCACGTCATAGCTGCAGATGCCAGAAGAGCTAAATTTCTTGAATGGTGTGAGGGCTTTACTGCTCACACCTCCCTAGCAGAGCTGTGGTCTAAGCTCCGTAGGGCTACTGGCAGGACTCAACCACGACGCACTCATCATGCCCCTGATGCTGAGGCGAAGCGGCTGGTGCAGGAGTTTGTCTCTCGCTCCAGCAGCACCTCACTCCCGCAGTGTGTTCAAGACACATTGCAGGACCTCCAAGGAGTGAGGCGCCATGGTGTTGAGGACATGGTGAGTCGGTCGGATGATACTGACGCTAGCTTTACGCTTCAGGAGCTACGGGTCACGCACAAGACCAGCTCAGACACGGCACCTGGAGAGGACCTCATCACCTATTCCATGCTGGCCCACCTTGGGCCAGCGGGTGACGAGGCACTTCTAAGGGTGATAAACGCGTCTTGGAGGACTGGCAAGCTACCAACAGCCTGGAAGACGGCAATCATAACGCCAATTCCAAAGCCAAAGGAACCTAGTGCTTACCGCCCCATCAGCCTGACAAGCTGCATGGGAAAGGCAGCGGAGAGGATGGTGCTAAACAGGCTGCTGTGGAAACTGGGCCCATTGCATGAGCATATCCATGCTTACTGCAAGGGCACTGGCACAGCAAACAGTATAGCAACACTCCTCAATGCTGTTAGTGGAACACCGTCCATTGTGGTCTTTTTGGATTTGGAAAAGGCGTTTGAGCTGGCCAGTCCACTTGTGATATTAGACACCCTTGCTCGCAAGGGCGTAAAAGGCAAGCTGCTTTCTTGGATTGCTGACTATCTCAGTCACCGGTCTGCGAAAGTACGCTTTCAAGGTCACATATCAGAGGCCAGAATGTTGGAGAATGGCACTCCAAAGGGGGGGGGGGTGTCCTCAGCCCCACTCTGTTCAATGTGCTCGTCTCCAACATTCTGGAACTACCTCTACCACAGGGGAAATTACTGGGAAACGGCAGTGCTTCAACAGGGCTCAGCGCTGTTTAAGCGCTGTGGCGACGGAATGTAGCAGGTTAGGGTTAAAGATCTCCCCTACAAAGTCGAAAGCTATGGCACTGAGACTCAGGACAGAAGGGAAGCACCTCACCATCCAGGACCTTAGGCTGAACTGGGTTCACCAGTATCAGTACCTGGGGGTCTGGATTGATGAGAGGCTCACCTTTCAGAGGGAACTTACCTATCTCAAGGAGAGACTGAAGGCAAGAACCACAGTTATGAGAGCAATGACGGGGAAGGCACTCGGTGCCATGCATCGGGTCCTTCGCACATTCTATGTGCACGCAGTCCGCAGTCTGGTGGACTACGCTGCCCCAGCTCTCATAAATGTGGCGACTGCCAAGCTTGAAGACCTGGAGCCTTGCCAAAATGCCGCAGCAAGGATTATCCTAGGAGCTCAACCTTGGACTAAGATCGTTAACCTCCGAATGGAGGCTTCGTTGCCTTCATTAACATCACGGGTCAGAAGGCTGGAGGTCGACTTTCTTGCCAAGTTAGTCCAGAGCCCCAGGATAACTGAGCTGAGTCAGAGCCTTGTGACAGCTCTGGGACGGGTGGGTACTTTTATCCACTCCGATACCTGGCTGGCACAGGCGGCAGGGATCCTGGACTCCTTCAAGCTCACCAGCACTCTCCTTGAGAAGGGTAGGGACTCTCCACATCCAGAGTTCAAGCCCCCACCACCATGGCTGTCGATACCTGCAACTTTCGTTGTCACAAAGCTTCCCAGTAAGAAGAAGTTATGTGACCAGGAAAGAGTACGAGCACAGGCCCTACAAGGCGTCCGCGCACTGTCGAGACCTGGAACGGCGGTCTATTACACGGATGGCTCCGTAGACCCCAACAGGCCTCGCAGTGCGAGGGCTGCTTTTGTGACGGATGGCTTGACCTACGGCAGGAGAGTATCTGATCATGCGTTCACTCTCCAAGCTGAGGCCATAGCGGTCCAAGGAGCGTTAGAGCATGCTCTAATATCTCGAGCTGGTCCTGTGGTGATCCACACAGATTCACAGTCTTTGCTAGGCAGCTTAGAATAGATACAGCCCAGCGACAATGTACGCCTACTGACCTCCATTCTAGCACTCCTGCTGAAGCTACATCAGCAAGGCAGGAGTGTTACGCTCAACTGGGTGCCAAGCCACGTAGGTGTCCCAGGTAATGAGTTAGCCCACGCCGCAGCAGAAGCGGCGCGCAAAAGACCTGAAGTCGATGTTGTCGTCCCTCTCAGCAGAAATCAGTTGCGCCTACGCACCAGGGCTCTTAACCAGGTACAACGGTTCCTCGAGCACAGACTGGAGGCAGAGGTGTCAGAGAGGGCGAGGTGGTACAGGGCAGTCACAGACTACGAGCCCCTTGTACTTCCTCGCTCCACACCTAGAAAAGTGGAAACTCTGCTCTTCCGTCTGCGGCTGGAGGACCGTTGTTTCTGGCAAATCAAGACCAACCCCACATCAGAAGAAAGAAGATCCCATCATTGCCGCCACCCTGAAGCCACCCTTGACCACTACCTCAAGCATTGCCCCGCAACTGCTTTTCTGAGGAGAGGGCCTCCGACAACATCTGAGGGTCTTGTGCGCTGCCTAAGCAGCCACTTAAGTACGTTTGAACTGCGTCGGCTGGTGGAGAGTCAGCCCCCCCCCCTTTATTTTTTATATATACATGTCTCTGTCCGGAAGGGTGAATCCATGGCGATGTGCATACGTATATTGCATACGTATGCACATCTAATGTATGTATGAGTGTGTGTGACCAAGGCCACACACGCTCATACATTGAATCACCCCCCCACTTTAATTTCAATATATATGTTTATTGTCCGGAAGGGTGTATTCATGGTGATGTGCATACGTATATTGCATACGTATGCACATCTAATGTATGTATGAGTGTGTGTGGCCAAGGTCACACACACTCATACATTGGATCAACCCCCCTTTTTTTACATTATATACACCAAGATGTCACCACCTACCATCATATACAGTTATATTGAGAAGGGTGCATTCACGGAGATGTGCATGCGCATTCATATACGTGTGCACATCTTGTGAATGTATGAGTGTGTGTGGCTGGGCCCTCACACACTCGTATGTACAATCACCTACCAAACGGGCTCATACCCAAAGCCCGTGGGAGCCTCTCTCCCAAATTTTATAGACTAGACTAGACCACAGAGTGAGTCAGTGTGAATTTGTCAGCGATAGAGTGAAGTCAGGATGGCAGCGCTCCGAGTGAAAAGCACAAGTCGAAGGAAAGTGAAGGACTTGCGCCTCTCTTACAGAAGAATCAAAGTAAGTGAGATTGGTACGTGTGAGCAGTTTCTCTATCCATTATTTATTGGTCTGATCTGATTATCGGCAGTTATAACTGCTATACAGTAAAAGATTGTTAAAACGAACTTGGGGTGTAATGATCTGTAAGTAAAGACCCCTAGCTTATTACTGATAGATTAATATCGTTACAATATACATTTTTCTACTTTCAGCACTTTGAATCTAACAGATAGAGTAAAATTGAAAATTAAAATGGACATTTCTGATGCTGTCGCCTTCAAGTCGGCGTGGTAGTGCAACCTCCACGAGGCCGAGTGAGGAAGAACAGATCTCAAGGCCTGGCACTTCCAGCCGCCAGGGAGACAGCAGGCGAGCCCAGGACAACGTGCCCGTGGACAGCCTGCCGCCGATCTTCCAGCACATAAAAACTTACTATGGCCCAGGCAAAATGAATGGAAAGGTGAAATGCACAATCTGCAACAAAGAGATCACCTACTCGACGACCTCCAACTACATCAAGAGCCACTACGAAAGGCAGTATCGTGGTGAGTATCCCAGATGGAGGAGGAGGAGGAGGAAGAAGAGAATGTGCAGTACTTGCAAATGCTTGATTTTATCTGTTTTGATACTGAAATAAAACTTAAAAACTATATAAGGCAGCATCATTTTATTAATTTCATTAAAAATTCTGTTTTTGCAGATTTAGCTAAAAAAAAGGTTAGCGGACTGTTGTAGATTGATTAGCGTTAGCGGACCGGCGAACCTGGGAAATTAGCGGAAATAGCGATAGCGGAATGGCCAAGAAAATTAGTGGATTAGTGATTTGCGGACTAACGAAAAACTAGCGGGTACCCAGCTCTGGTCATTTATAACATGTTGTGTGATGTCACCATGGGTGTCCAACATGAATATAGATAGGGTAGAAAGGAAGGTTAACATATGAATTCTATGCACAGATTTGGAGTTCATAGGAGAGGGTGGAAGGATGTGGTAGGTGAATCAGCTGTCTGCAGATGACACTACACTTATGGTTGATTTTGAAGGGAGACTGAAGCAGTTGATAACTGAGTTTGGATAGGTGTATGAAAGAAGAAAGGTGATAGTCTGGGTAAAAGTTAAAAGATGTATTTACCCAGTTATATCATATGGGAAGGGAGCTATGCTCGTAGTGACCCATCTTTGTATCTTTCAGTATCAAGTTTTTTCTTAAATTTTTGTGTACAGTCGAACCTCGAAAGCCCGGACCCTCATATGAACGGTCGAAATGAACAAAGGGCGGACTTTTCAAGCAAAGTTCCCTATTTGTCCGGTAGGTGGCAGCGACGGCCGTACACGTGTACTCAAACCCGGCCCAGTCAAGCCGCCACCAGGGCTGCCGTTTCATAGAATTTTTTTTACTAAAACGTAGTAAAATAGCGGCATGTGGCAACTGCACAAAGACATAAGGAAATTTTTTCTACATATCAGCGGGCTGTTAAAAACATTCAAAAACTCAAACTTTTGTTTAAAAATCATAGAACTAGTTATCAAATAATAAAGGGTACATCAAAATATGACTTTCATTGGTAATTGTGTTACTTATAAAATATTATACCCCAAATGATACGTTTTTACCGTGTAGAAAAAAAATCTACACTAAAGTTTCAGCTTTCTTTTACCGGTAATAATATAAAAGAAATAATTTTTATATCTTACTGAATATGTTAGGGCATGGGGGCCTTATATATATTCAAGAATAAAAAAAAAACTAGAACCAACATTTTGTCAAAGTTTGACAATTATATCTTGCTATGAAAGTCTGCACACACCCGAGAAAAATGTATGCCCCGGTATGGCAACATTCCCATTCTACACGGCAGTGTAGAAAACGCGGCAACCCTGGCCTCCACCACTGTCCCGCGTGCATACCTTCCGATATTTACAGTGTACGTAATAAAAAATACAGTGCAGTAGTCTATATACATTACACTTACATGCCTGTGTTACAGCTATTACAGAATTATTAGTGTTATAGTATTAGTATTACAGTATTGTTATTATTACAGTGTTAGAGTATTATTCTTATGTGTTTCTATGCCATATACATTACCTATACGTATACCCCTACGGAACTCTACGGGTGTTAGGGCGATATTTTCGATGACCGGACTTTTGACATGACCGGACCACCCTTCCCCCCAATTAGTCCTGGCTTTCGAGGTTCGACTGTATATGCACACACTGCTGCCACATACAATTTATTCCAGATATCCACCACTCTGAGTGGGAAGCTATTCTTTTTCAGATCACTTCTATAACTATCCTTTTGGATTGGATTTATGAAATTTTTGGCTCGAAGGCCAAGCGCCGGAGCCGGTAGGCCATTCAGCACATATTTATATCATATAAATAAAAATTCAAGTAAAACAGTAAAAACAATAAACATTCACAAAAACACATCACAACAACATACACTCACAAGCACTCATATACACAATCTTAAATTTCATAAAATAAACCGATGTCTTTCAAAACCTTTACAACATTCTTCACATGAGCTTCCTCCCATAAAAATTTGTTTAAAAGATAATTTTTTTTTTTAAATTTGCCCTGTGCTTATTAGAGAATGCAGGGCACTGAATTAAAATGTGTTTTATTGTAAAAACTACTTGGCAAGTGGGACATTGGGGGGCCAGCCTTTTTGCTCCACTTGCCATCAACAATTTATGGGTAATGTAGGAATGGCCAATTCTCAATCTTGTTAGAACAATACTTGACCTTCTGTCCAAAGATGGACACTTCCAAGGGTTCACCAAGGGTTGAATCTCTTTTAACTTGTAACTACCGTCCAGCCTTGTCCATTGTCCTTGCCACTTTTCCATTGTATAATGATGAATTACTTGTTTGAAGTCTGTATGTGGGATCTTTTGGTCTGTTATATGGTTGAGCCTAGTGGCGGCTTTGGTTGCAGCATCGGCCTGTTCATTTCCAGTGATACCCACATGGGACGGCACCCAGCAAAAGTTTACTTTTATCTTCTTTCTGTTGTTAATCAGAATCAACCAGTCTTGTATTTCTTGGATTAAAAAGAGACGAGGTAATAATGTATTTAGAGAGGATACAATGCTCATGGAGTCTGTGAAAATAACGACGTTCTTATTACATGGAACAGAAATAAAAACAAATTTGAGGGCGTTGCTGACTGCCAGCAGTTCAGCAGTAAAAACAGAGCTAAAATCAGGCAACTTTCTCTTTAAAACTGTGCTATCAGATACAACAGCACAACCAACACCATCTTGGGATTTTGATCCATCTGTATAAATAAAAATTTAATCAACATGAAGTGATAAATGTTCTAAAAATTCGCTTTTTAGCTCTACATCAGTTCTATTTTTCTTGTTTTTAAGAGGACATATTACAGTGGGGCATCGGTTCCAAGGAGGGAATTTGGGAGGCGTGATCTCAGCAATTGTATTAGGAACAAGTCCTACCTTCTCTGTCCCAACTTCACATCTCACTTCTAAAGGTTTCGGCAGAGTACTTTTCCTTGGAGCTCTGTCTACGGGCTGCTTTACATATTTAAAGTTTGGATTCTGTTTGGATGTCAAGACACGAGATATATATCTAAGGCTTAATTCCTCAAGGCGAATATAGAGGGGAGGAACTCCTGCGTCCACATACAAGCTATCCACTAGAGATGTTCTATAGGCTCCCGAACAGATCCGCAAAGCCATATTGTGGACTATATCAAGCTTCTCTAATGAAGTTTTACATGCCGATCCATAAATTTGACATCCATAATCCATTTTGCTAAGGCACAATGTTTGGTAAAGCCGTATTAAAGTTATACGATCTGCTCGCCAGTTGAAACGAGACACTACCTTTAGTATATTAAGTCGCTGTTTAACTTACTAAATTAGCTTTACACGGAATAAGTGGTAGCCTATTAGGTTGGACTAGTAATTGGTTGAATGGTCGAAAACGGAGAGGTGTCTTAAATGGAAAAACTTCTAGATGGAAAAATGTTACAAGTGGACTCCCTCAGGGTTCCGTTCTTGGGCCACTTCTATTCATAGTATATATAAATGATACATGGACTAAAATCTATTGTTTCCAAATTTGCTGACGATACAAAACTGTGCGGAGTGGCAAATGATCACTCAAACCAATTAGATATTCAAGAAGATTTAGATCAATTACAGCAATGGTCTGAAAAGTGGCTAATGAAATTTAACACAAGTAAATGCAAGGTAATGCACATAGGTAAAAATAACAGTAAGTACGATTACAAGTTATTTGGAAATTCGTTAACAAAAGTGGATAGTGAAAAAGATCTCGGCGTAATTATCAGTAACGACCTCAAATCATCCAAGCAATGTATTTCAGCCTCTGAGAAAGCAAATAAGATTCTGGGACTGATTGCGCGATCTTTTGATTTCAAAAGTCCGTCACTCATTAACAAGCTATATAAATCATTATTTCGTCCATATTTGGAATATGCTGTTTCCGTATGGTCACCGAATCTCATTTAAGACATTGACAGACTGGAAAAAGTACAACGGCGAGCCACAAAACTGATTCCAAATATCAAAAATAAATCATACAAAAATCAACTAAAACATATGAATCTGTTTTCCCTAAAAAAGCGTAGACTCAGAGGTGACTTGATACAGGTCTTTAAGATTTTAAAGGGAATTGACATCAAATGTGACCAAATTTTTACACTGAATGAGAATCAGACAAGAAACAATGGTCTCAAACTGTCCGGAAATAGATTCAATTTGGAAGTCGGTAGAAACAACTTTGCCAACCGTGTAGTTAATGAATGGAATAAACTTCCTGCACAGGTAGTGCAATGTAGTTCGGTTCGAAGCTTTAAGAATCATTTAGATAAATACCTAAGATGCTGTAATGATTATAATTTATCTTATATTATTTGTTTTTGTTTTATCATTTGTCTGTCTGATTTTCATTTATTATGTTATATGTCAATTTATCATTATTTACTATTTACCTGTTTGTTTATTATCTAACTATACCTATGCATTTATTTATGTATTTTATTTCTTATTTACATTATTATAGTTTTTGTTCATTATTAATACAACCACTCCTCGTTTAACGACGACAATTGGGACCAACGCGCCGTCGTTAACCGAATTGGTCGTTAAGCGAAAGTGTATACATATACGTGTACGTACATGTACTGTATGTACAATGTCCAGCAATACATGTATCTTTGTTTTTGTGTATTTCCCTCTTTGATACAGTACATTAAAGCTTTACTGTTTATTTACGGTGGTTGTGTTCCCGAAATTACCGTATGTGACCAAATTCGCGTATGCTGACATTCCATATTGAATACCGGGGTATTTTTTTAGTTTCGACCATGGGCGCAATATAGCAATAGAAAATTAATTATTAATTTTGTAAATTAAAATGTATCAACGTAATATGCAATTTTGTGGGCGGAAATGAAAGTAAAAAATACTATGCTACAAGAAAATATGCTAATGAACGAAGTCGGTAGCATAGGATTGGGACGCCATCTTGTCGTCTGCCAACGTCTCTCACGACAACGACAACGAGGACGAGCCGGATGACACTTAATTTGCAGGTAATGATTTATCAAACACAGGTCAGGTTAGTTTAGTTTAGGTTAGACGAATTCATCATCCTTTTATTTCTTCGACATCGGCATCTATCATAACAAACATGGTGTACCATTCGTCCGACATGACTTCGTTACTTACGAAATTTGTTTTAGCACCTTTTTTTCCGCTCACAAAATTGCATATTACTTTGATACATTATAATTTACAAAATTAATAATTAATTTTCTATTGCTGTATTGCGCCCATGGTCGAAACTAAAAATTTACCACTACCGGTATATACTGTACCCCAGGTAGTTTTTGCAGCTTGCAGGATGGTAATGTAGACCTTTACCTCACAGCTAATATCAACCGTACAAATTCAATTATAACATCATACAAATTTTCCTCAGCCAACTTAATTATCGTACACGACGTCGTAACTTCGGGAGATTTACGTTAAACGTCTGTCATAAAGCCCGTCGTAACTCCGCGTCGTCGCTAACCGAGTAGGTCGTTAAACGAGGAGTACCTGTATGATTTTTTTTCGCTTCCGACCTAGATATGGATCAAAAGGTCTCCTGCCGGCATGCTCCGCCTTTGTAATCCTTTGTAAGAGAAGTCTGGGAGAGAGAGGGTCTACGAGATGGGTTCTTTTCTAATTTCTTTGCTTTCACGGGTGGCATCCTCCTCTCTGACAATGGTCCAACCGACGATGTAGAGTTTGGGTTATTTGTTCCTTTCTTAGATTGCATATCACGATTTGGGGAAGAAGATGGAGATGAGGGTGGACTGTGGAGTCTTTCACAGCACACAGCTTCAGACTCCATAGCTTTGCTTCTGTGCGCCTCAACTGAGTGAGGCACATCAGTCCGTGATCCCTTTATTGGGGAGCCCCCTAAGTTCGGGAGGTTGACTGATTGATAGGAGGCTTTATTAGAGGAAGCCTGTGGGGATTCAGCAATGAGAACTTTAGGTGCCCCTCTAGATGGGGCAGGAGACATTCCCTCAACTGGGGATGGGAGAATCTCCGCAGAGGAGGGTTGAGGAGTACTACAATTTCCAAGTTGTGGAGCAGAATGATTAGGTCTAGTAGTGACTCTTTCACGTTGAGGCTTGGGTTCAGCATTTAGTTGATCCTCATTGCTTCTGTGCACCTCTACTGAGTGAGGCACACTAGTCAGCAATCCCTCTACTGGGGAGTCCCCCATGTCTGGAAGAGAGATTGCCTGAGAGGAGGCTTCATTAGAAGAAGCTTGTGAGGTTTCTACAATAGAAACCTTAGGTGCCCCTCCAGATGGGGCAGGGGACACTCCTTCAACAAGGGGTGAGGAAACCTCTTCAGAGAAGGGTTCAGAAGTATTAGAAATTCCTAGTTGAGAAGAAGAAACGGTTAGATTTCATAGTAACAATTTTACACTGAGGCTTGGGTTCAGTGTTAACAGAAGAATTCATATTGGCATTTTTATTTCTACTGGGTTCTACAGTTGGCTGATCCACTTTATTTGTTTTAACAACATCACTGTATCTTTTGGAATTACTTGATAGTCTTTTAGCATGTCCTACTCTTATATGTTCTGCATGAGCTTTTAGTAGTAATTCCTGTTCCTTCTTGTAAATTAGACAGTTCTTATCCCTGGCATCATGCTCTTCTTTACAATTTATACAAACTGTTGGGCGGGAACAATCCCCATGTTCAGGCTGAGCACATATCAAACACAGTTTGTCCCTTGCACATCTGCAGGAAGGATGGCCAAAACCATAGCAGTTAAAGCACTGAAGGGGACGGTGCTTAAACTGCTTCACATAAACTATCTCTTTTTCTATTTCTACATAATGAGGTAGATCTTCACCAGAAAAACTTAGGATAATCATAGAAGAACGAGGGATTTTAGCAACCTTCCAAACATTAGTTGGGCACATTTCTAAAATTTCTTTTTCCTCAGTCATACAGATCTCTATTAAAAATTACCCCTTTGGCATAACTAAAGGTATAGTGGGGTTTAATTTCCTTAATGTCGGATTTCTGTTTCAAGTTAAGCACCATGGCAGCTTGTTCATACGATTTTACATGAATTAAGAAGGAATTTCTTCCAAATCGTGATACCTGCTAGTTGGTGAAATTACCAGAGCCAAGGTGACTCTTCAAGAATCTTCTAAACTCGAACAAGTTAGCACATTCCTTTGCAAGAGTGATAATAAGCCACTTAGCTGGATTGGGAGGCCTCTGCACACTTTCCTTCCTTTCCTCTACTGGGTTTTCTGGATAAAAGATATCCAGGTTAGGTGGCACTCTAGCACCAAGTTGGGCCGAAGATTCATTTTCATTGCAATTATCATAATCCAAGCAGGCAGCAGCTGCATCCTGATTAGAAAGAAACGAGATCCAGACTAGCCAAGGTTTAAAGTTGTCAGTTAGTTTAACCCTGATCTCTTTAATTTGTCCAAATTTACGGAACTTTTCATATAAGTCTGTATAACTCTTATCAAGAGAGACATATTTTAGATGTAAGATTCTATGATTCTATGACTATTAGGGGCAGTATTTGAGCTATTTATTGGTTTCTGAGTATCTATGGATGTTTTCATCACTTCAGAATCCATTCTAATTGTAAGTTCCTGGGCTACAGAATTATCTGTCAATGAAGTCTTAGTATTGTTACCAAAGTCCTTTTTCAAGCCGGAGTCATCAACTGGGGGTTTTACTTTTGCTGAGTCAATAGCATCAACATTAGGACTGGCAATATTAGGAGAGGGATCGGGGGGTTTAGGAGGAGGATCAGGTAGTGGTGGAGGTTTAGAATATTCAGCTTGGACAGCCGCCATGATTGTGTATATTTATGAGGCCACACCATATATTAAGATAGAAAGATAAATGCATGGAAGAAGATACTGCAGTTGCCTGATGCCTCAAGCAATAAAAGAAAAGTCTCTGCAGAGTCAGGAAGTTCCAGAAACGACTATTTACACATGCAGGGCCTCGGAGGTGAGTTAGAGACTTTGTTAACCCAGGGTTTGTCCTCTTTTGTTTTGTCCCATTTAGGATGGGTCCGGCGTAGTCACTCTGCATGTGTACTGGATAGGGAGAAAGGAAGTCGGCAGCCTAGTACCTACCTCATAAACATGCATTCCCCAGTTGGTGGGCTTTCAGCCCTCGCAGGGAGTAGTGACCTCGCGGTATACATCCCCACTTGACTGGGTTCAGACATGTAGCTTGGGAGGCACCAAGATACCAGAACCTTCCTTAACAAGTATTAGAGAAAGATGGTGAAAAAGGAGAGTAGGGTAGCAAATATGAAGGGTAGGGATGGGGGAATTCACAAAGGAAAAGGGTGACCTCTCCAGTATGGTTGCACCTGACTGGCACAGCTCAGCCCGTCCTTGCTACACGGAAGTCCCCACACTACATCAAAGTACTGGGTGTCCATAGTGTTGCAGCATACTCCAATCTTGGTTTTATTAGTGCAACTATTTTTTTTACCATTTCCTCATCCAAGTAATCAAAAACCATTTTCATTGATCTTAGTAAATTAAAGGTTTCTCCATTTTATTAATAAGCTTGTCTGGGGACATCTTTGCTGATAATTACTCCTAGGTCGCTTTCCAAGCTTACTTTTTTGACTTCCTCTGTATCAATTTCGTATTGCCCCAATATTCTATTTATATTTTATCCAAATTCCATTATACTACATTTCTTGATGTTGAAGTTCACTTCCCACTTTTGACTCCATTCCCAGACTTCATCCAAGTCTTTCTGTAGTGATTCACATTCTTCTTCTGTATTTACTTTCTTTAATAGTTTTGCATCATCTGCAAAGAAGTTCATATAACATTCCACACCTTCATCCAGTCATTTATATATATGGCAAACATAATTGGAGCCAATTTTGAACCTTGTGGGACTCCAGTTATCATTAATTCTCAGGACAAGTATTTGTCTTTAGGTACTACCCTCATTTTTCTCCTGGTCAAGAAATCTTTCATCCATTCCAATAATTTTTCCTTAAATAACACCGGCTCATTAAATTTTTTGTAATAGCTTTTTGTGTGGTACTTTATCAAATGCTTTTGGTAGATCTATAAAAGCACAATCTGCTCATCCATCCCTTTCTTTTATTATTTCTATTAGTCTGGAGTAGAAGCAAATCAAGTTTGTGGCACATGATCTTCCTTGTCTAAAGCCAAATTGTGTTGGATTCATATACTTTTGATAACTTTTTCACATATTTTTGCTATTGTGCTTGTAAGGGAGGCTGGTCTATAGTTGGATTTTCCTTGTCCCCTCCTTTATATATTGGTATAATATTTGCATTTTTCTAATCTTGTGGTACCTTTCCTTCTTTGAGTGAGTAATCAATTATCTTGTATATTTTGTCTGTTAGCACATCTATGCATTCTTTTAATATCCAGTTTGCAATTCCATCTGGACTGTGGGATTTTCTGACATCAAGGTTTCTTATTTGGTCTCTAATTTCCTTCTGTGTCACAGTTATTTCTTTCATTAGGGGTGGGATCTTTCTGTATTTCCTCCCAATTTTGTGTACTTTCAATTGTGAATACAGATTTAAAATGTTTGTTCACAATTTCAGCCATTTCTACATCTTCTATATATTCATTATTCCCTTGGCACAGTTTTACTATTTCTTGTTTGTCTTTTGATTTACCATACACATACTTTCAAATAGTTTAGGTTGGTCCTTCCATTTTCATAGTTTCTCTTTTCATCTTTTCATCCCTACGTAGTTTTACACATTCATTTCTTAGTTTGATATATGTTTGCCACTTACTCATCTTTTTATATTTTTTCCATCTTTGCAAAACTTTGTCTCTTCTATCTTTAGCCTCACTACATTATTAGTTGTACCAGCATTTAATGTACACCCTTTCTTGCTTCTGTTTTGGTACATGTTTATTCCCTCATTATAAATTTCTTTTAATATGTTCCATTTCTCTTCCATCTTTGTTTATTCATTTAAGAAGTTTCCCAATTTGCAGGCCTATAAGCTTAACTTCAGTAAAGAAACCAAATCACTACAGGCCTATAACTGTTTGATGATAGCCAGCATGGATTCAGACAGAAATGTTCTTGCATGACTAACTCAAATTCAACACAGTCATCTTGAATTATGACAAAAGAAACAATATAGATTTAATATATTTAGACTTTGCAAACTTTTTCTATACTGTCCCCCATGAAAGACTTCTTACTAAATCAGTTTCACACAGAATAAATGGTAGTCTGTTAAGTTGGACTAGTAATTGATTAAATGATTGAAAACAGAGATTTATTCTAAATGGCAAAACTTCTAGATGGAAAAATGTTATGAGTGGAGTTCCTCAGGGTTCCATTCTTGGGCCATTTCTATTTATAATATATATAAATGATATAGACTACGGTCTAAAATCTATTGTCTCCAAATTTGCTGATGATACAAAACAATGTGGAATGGCAAATCACTTAAACCAGTTAGATATTCAAAAAGATTTAGATAAACTACAGTAGTGGTCTGAAAAGTGGCTAATGAAATTTACTACAAGTAAATGCAAGGT
The DNA here is from genome assembly GCF_046742065.1 of Oratosquilla oratoria. Taxonomy (NCBI): domain Eukaryota; kingdom Metazoa; phylum Arthropoda; class Malacostraca; order Stomatopoda; family Squillidae; genus Oratosquilla; species Oratosquilla oratoria. The sequence continues at coordinate 4,469,331 of NC_134804.1, read as the reverse complement.
TATGCACATAGGTAAAAATAACAGTACGTACGATTACAAGTTATTTGGAAATTCGTTAACAAAAGTGGATAGTGAAAAGGATCTTGACATAATTATCAGTAACAATCTCAAATCATCTAAGCAGTGTATTTCAGCCTCTGAGAAAGCAAATAAGATTCTAGGACTGATTGCATGATCTTTTGACTTCAAAAGTCCATCTCTCATTAACAAGCTATATAAATCATTAGTTCATCCACATTTGGAATATGCTGTTTCTGTATGGTCACCAAATCTCATTAAAGACATTGACAGATTGGAAAAAGTACAATGGTGAGCCACAAAACTGATTCCAAATATCAAAAATAAATCATATGAAAATCAACTAAAACATATAAACCTGTTTTCCCTTAAAAAAAAAAAGAAAAAAAAAAACGTAGACTCAGAGGTGACTTGATACAGGTCTTAAGATTCTTAAGAGGATTGACATCAAAAGTGACAAAATTTCACACCGAATGAGAATCTGACAATATTGGTCTCAAACTGTCTGGAAATAGATTTAATTTGGAAGTGGGTAAAAACAAATTCACCAACCATGTAATTAATGAATGGAATAAACTTCCTGCAGAGGCAGTGCAATGTAGTTCACTTCGAAGCCTTCAGATATGTTTAAACACCTAAGCAAGATGCTGTACTGACTGCCACTTATTTCATATTGTTTATTATTTGTCTGTTTATTATTGTTCACTTGATTTTCATTTATTATCAATCTGTCAATTTATTATTATTAACTATTTTCCTGTTTACTATTTAACTATGCCTATGCATTTAATTATTTTGTTTATTATTTATGCTGTTATAATTCTTTATTTACTTATCATTATTATAATTTTTTCACATCTGACCTTGTTATGTACCAAAAGGTCCACAATTTCAGGCTCTGATGTTAATATTGAATCCAGTCCTGACGGTTCCTCATTGTTTCTGTATCTGATATTTTCCTTTACCTATTGAGTCACTGTGCATTCAATGGTCATATCCAGTGGTATGTTTCCCCAGAGGTCTCCACCTTTCACCATCATTTCTTCCCAACATATTTCTTTTGAGTTAAAGTCACCCATTATTACTATGTTTCTTCCTTCTTTCAGTAAATCAGTTAGTGCATTCTTTGTTTTCCAACATTATGGAATGATCACTCTCTGTCCAAGACTGTGTTTTTGGGGGTACATATATCACTAAAAATTGTCTAATTTTCATGTTACTGTTTTCAACTTTTACCATAATCAATTCCACTTTATTTTTTCCTTCTGTTGTCTTAGTCAAAAACATGACTTCTCCACCCTGTTTCTCCTTTCTATTTTTCATCCAATGGTTGTATAGACCTTGTCCCACAGTGTTTGGTGGTAGAGGACTTCTTAATTTCATCTCCACAATTCACAATTCCCATATCTGGTTTTACTACTGCCATATAGTCGTTTAATTCATTTAGTCCTGAAATCATGCTGTTTGTTGGTATATGTTATTTTTTTTTTCCTTCCTCCTTTTTTTGTCTATTATGTTTCCTTTTATTGATAAACCATTTTCTCAGCCTCAGGTCCAGCACACTCTCAAAAAAAAAAAATCTTTTCAGTCTACACTTTCTCATTTTTTCATTTGCTTCACTTCTAAGTGCCTTTCTCTTTTTCCTCATCACTCATTTCTTTTTTATCCATACACTTTTGTAATTTTTACTATTTGCCAGCTTTGCTGTTTTTGATAGTACTTCTGCTATCATTTGAGACCTTAGTTTGATTTTTAGTGGCCTATATTGTTTTTCTTTAGAGCACTTTCCCATCCTATGCAACTCCTCAATCTCTGTCTATATCCTGTCCCCCTCTTGTGTCTCCTTTAGAATTGCTTTTGCAATTTTTTCTCATCTTTTTCTCTTTGATATTTATGTATATAATGTTTTTCTTTAATATCATTAACTACAATGCATTATTCTTAATCCACTGCGTGTCTGACCCAAATTTATTTTTTCTCAATTACTTTAATTACCATTTCTTTGGCATTTTCTTCCACTTATACTATTTCCTTAAAAGTTAACTTGATTTTTATTGTTCCACTTTTCATTAGTTTTTATTTCCTGGAGATCGGTCTTCTTAATAGTTTCTCCAACTTTCTTGGTCACCACTTGTACAGTATTTGTTTTTTTACTTCTTTTTTCAAGGCCTCGTTTTTGTTTCTATCTTCATTTTTCATTCATTCTCATTTCTGACCATATTGAATACTTTCTTCAGGTCATCAAGCTCCTTGTTTGTCTTGTCATTGGCTCTTTTAAGTTGAATTATTTCTCTGTACATTGCCCTGTACTCTATTTTCAAATCTATTAGTTCATCCAACAAATCAGTAATATCCCTATTTCTTAAGATATTTTTGTACCTAGGTTCTTTATCCAACTACAAACCTCTACCCAAAATTCCACCTTGTCTTGCAAACCCTGAAAATGCATAATTATTCAACCTTTGAGTTGCTTTTGGGGTTTCGTTCATGCAGGATCTTTTTGGTATTACCCCCTGTGGCGATTCCACTCTGCTCATGTCCAGACATCTTTGTTGGTTCACTTTTTCCTCTTTCACTTTTGTCTCCCTCCATTTTATGTATTTAGCACTAATTTTTACAATAATTACACAATTTCGGTCACTCAGTATGCACAACTCCCTTTACATTCATAAATACAACTGTGGTTTCCAGAATATCTTAGCAAAAATGCACTGCAAAGCAGAGCTCTTTTCCAGCTGTCCAATTCCACCTGTGGCTTGGCCGAAAGTGTGTGATGTACAAGGAATGATACAGTGGGAGGTTGAATACGAGTCAAGCATAATTATATACGGAAAATGGTGGTGAATGGAGGGGTGGTTGGTAGGACATTAATAGACTATGTAGTGGTATCTAAAAGGAAGGATAGTAACAGTTCTGGACATTCACATTTCCAGGGGAGAGTGTGAGGTATTGTCAGATAATTTCTTGGTAGAAGGGAAATTGAAAGTAGATGAAAAATGGAGGAAGTGAGGGGGGTTGACATGTTTTGATAATGGGTAGTAGGGAGGTGATTCTCTGCTATCCATCATACAGGGTAACCACTGGTAGGTATCTGTCATAGGTCCTACATGTTATTTATGACCATTTCTAAAATTAATACTGTACTCACTTTCTATTCTACTCGACCCTGAGGTCTGAACAACTTCTTATAACTCATTAATCTATTAACAACTTTTAGTAAAGAGAAAAGATAAACACAAATACTTACCATCCCATGAACTGGACTCAACCCAGTTAACAGCATTTATAAGAGCAGCAGTGCCTCCATAGCATGCATTGGTTGTATCAATACCTTCAACATCAGTGTTGCCAGAATCTTCAAACAGTTGCATGAGAACAGTCTTCACACTCTTAGATTTATCAATAATAGTCTCTGTTCCAACTTCCAACCGCCCGATGTTCTCATAACCTATGAAAAAGAGAGACGATGGGAATATTACTTCAGACATCTACTACATCTCAATGTTATCTTAATTCTAATGCAATTTCTTTTTTCCATCTTTTTTAATGAAATCGCTGAGATAACCTCACTGAATGGAGGACAGGTATGATTATGGACTCAGCATTTTGCCTTTACAGGTTAGTTAGATGTCTAAATCATGGTAAGCTTGGGCTACTTGCAGGCCAAACTGTTGCTTACTGGCTGAACAGCTCTGAGTATCACTACTTGGGCAAAAGGTTGGGTGGGGGTAGTTTGAGGCTACCTGGTAACAAAGAAATTTTACAATAGGGGCATAATACATTAAATTCCCTACTTCAAAAAGTCCTCTGTAAAGAGACACCATCCAGCTAGTCCTCTCAAAGAGAAGTTATCAATATTAAACCAAAATGTGTTAGG
>NC_134804.1:4433499-4464936 GCF_046742065.1 Oratosquilla oratoria | reverse complement strand
CTTCTCTAATGAGGTTTTACATGCCGATCCATAAATTTGACATCCATAATCCATTTTGCTAAGGCACAATGTTTGGTAAAGCCTTATTAAAGTTATACGATCTGCTCCCCAGTTGAAACGAGATACTACCTTTAGTATATTAAGTCGCTGTTTAACTTACTAAATTAGCTTTCCACGGAATAAGTGGTAGCCTATTAGGTTGGACTAGTAATTGGTTGAATGGTCGAAAACGGAGAGGTGTCTTAAATGGAAAAACTTCTAGATGGAAAAATGTTACAAGTGGACTACCTCAGGGTTCCGTTCTTGGGCCACTTCTATTCATAGTATATATAAATGATATAGATCATGGACTAAAATCTATTGTTTCCAAATTTGTTGATGATACAAAACTGTGCGGAGTGGCAGATGATCACTCAAACCAATTAGATATTCAAGAAGATTTAGATAAATTACAGCAATGGTCTGAAAAGTGGCTAATGAAATTTAACACAAGTAAATGCAAGGTAATGCACATAGGTAAAAATAACAGTACGTACGATTACAAATTATTTGGAAATTCGTTAACAAAAGTGGATAGTGATAAAGATCTCGGCGTAATTATCAGTAACGACCTCAAATCATCCAAGCAGTGTATTTCAGCCTCTGAGATAGCAAATAAGATTCTGGGACTGATTGCGCGATCTTTTGATTTCAAAAGTCCGTCACTCATTAACAAGCTATATAAATCATTATTTCGTCCACATTTGAAATATGCTGTTTCCGTATGGTCACCGAATCTCATTAAAGACATTGACAGACTGGAAAAAGTACAACGGCGAGCCACAAAACTGATTCCAAATATCAAAAATAAATCATACAAAAATCAACTAAAACATATGAATCTGTTTTCCCTAAAAAAGCGTAGACTCAGAGGTGACTTGATACAGGTCTTTAAGATTTTAAAGGGAATTGACATCAAAAGTGACAAAATTTTTACATTGAATGAGAATCAGACAAGAAACAATGGTCTCAAACTGTCCGGAAATAGATTCAATTTGGAAGTCGGTAGAAACAACTTTGCCAACCGTGTAGTTAATGAATGGAATAAACTTCCTGCACAGGTAGTGCAATGTAGTTCGGTTCGAAGCTTTAAGAATCATTTAGATAAATACCTAAGATGCTGTAATGATTATAATTTATCTTATATTATTTGTTTTTGTTTTATCATTTGTCTGTCTGATTTTCATTTATTATTAGTTATATGTCAATTTATTATTATTTACTATTTACCTGTTTGTTTATTATTTAACTATACCTATGCATTTATTTATGTATTTTGTTATTTACACTATTATAGTTTTTGTTTATTATTAATACAACCACTCCTCGTTTAACGACGACAATTGGGACCAGCGCGCCGTCGTTAACCGAATTGGTCGTTAAGCTTAAGTGTATACATATACTTGTACGTACATGTACTGTATGTACAATGTCCAGCAATACATGTATCTTTATTTTTGTGTATTTCCCTCTTTGATACAGTACATTAAAGCTTTACTGTTTATTTACGGTGGTTGTGTTCCCGAAATTACCGTATGTGACCAAATTCGCGTATGCTGACATTCCATATTGAATACCGGGGTATTTTTTTAGTTTCGACCATGGGCGCAATATAGCAATAGAAAATTAATTATTAATTTTGTAAATTAAAATGTATCAACGTAATATGCAATTTTGTGGGCGGAAATGAAAGTAAAAAATACTATGCTACAAGAAAATATGCTAATGAACGAAGTCGGTAGCATAGGATCGGGACGCCATCTTGTCGTCTGCCAACGTCTCTCACGACGACGACAACGAGGACGAGCCGGATGACACTTAATTTGCAGGTAATGATTTATCAAACACAGGTCAAGTTAGTTTAGTTTAGGTTAGACGAATTTATCATCCTTTTATTTCTTCGACATCGGCATCTATCATAACAAACATGGTGTACCATTCGTCCGACATGACTTCGTTACTTACGAAATTTGTTTTAGCACCTTTTTTTCCGCTCACAAAATTGCATATTACTTTGATACATTATAATTTACAAAATTAATAATTAATTTTCTATTGCTATATTGCGCCCATGGTCGAAACTAAAAATTTACCACTACCGGTATATACTGTACCCCAGGTAGTTTTTGCAGCTTGCAGGATGGTAATGTAGACCTTTACCTCACAGCTAATATCAACCGTACAAATTCAATTATAACATCATACAAATTTGCCTCAGCCAACTTAATTATCGTACACGACGTCGTAACTTCGGGAGATTTACGTTAAACGTCTGTCATAAAGCCCGTCGTAACTCCGCGTCGTCGCTAACCGAGTAGGTCGTTAAACGAGGAGTACCTGTATGATTTTTTTTTCGCATCCGACCTAGATATGGATCAAAAGGTCTCCTGTCGGCATGCTCCGCCTTTGTAATCCTATGTAAGAGAAGTCTGGGAGAGAGAGGGTCTACAAGATGGGTTCTTTTCTAATTTCTTTGCTTTCACGGGTGGCATCCTCCTCTCTGATAATGGTCCGACCGACGATGAAGAGTTTGGGTTATTTGTTCCTTTCTTAGATTGCATATCACGATTTGGGGAAGAAGATGGAGATGAGGGTGGACTGTGGAGTCTTTTACAGCACACAGCTTCAAACTCCATAGCTTTGCTTCTGTGCGCCTCAACTGAGTGAGGCACATCAGTCCGTGATCCCTTTATTGGGGAGCCCCCTAAGTTCGGGAGGTTGACTGATTGATAGGAGGCTTTATTAGAGGAAGCCTGTGGGGTTTCAGCAATGAGAACTTTAAGTGCCCCTCTAGATGGGGCAGGAGACATTCCCTCAACTGGGGATGGGAGAATCTCCGCAGAGGAGGGTTGAGGAGTACTACAATTTCCAAGTTGTGGAGCAGAATGATTAGGTCTAGTAGTGACTCTTTCACGTTGAGGCTTGGGTTCAGCATTTAGTTGATCCTCATTGCTTCTGTGCACCTCTACTGAGTGAGGCACACTAGTCAGCAATCCCTCTACTGGGGAGTCTCCCAGGTCTGGAAGAGAGATTGCCTGAGAGGAGGCTTCATTAGAAGAAGCCTGTGAGGTTTCTACAATAGAAACCTTAGGTGCCCCTCCAGATGGGGCAGGGGACACTCCTTCAACAAGGGGTGAGGAAACCTCTGCAGAGAAGGGTTCAGAAGTATTAGAAATTCCTAGTTAAGAAGAAACGGTTAGATTTCATAGTAACAATTTTACACTGAGGCTTGGGTTCAGTGTTAACAGAAGAATTCATATTGGCATTTTTATTTCTACTGGGTTCTACAGTTGGCTGATCCACTTTATTTGTTTTAACAACATCACTGTATCTTTTGGAATTACTTAATAGTCTTGTAGCATGTCCTACTCTTATATGTTCTGCATGAGCTTTTAGTAGTATTTCCTGTTCCTTCTTGTAAATTACACAGTTCTTATCCCTGGCATCATGCTCTTCTTTACAATTTATACAAACTGTTGGGCGGGAACAATCCCCATGTTCAGGCTGAGCACATATCAAACACAGTTTGTCCCTTGCACATCTGCAGGAAGGATGGCCAAAACCATAGCAGTTAAAGCACTGAAGGGGACGGTGCTTAAACTGCTTCACATAAACTATCTCTTTTTCTATTTCTACATAATGAGGTAGATCTTCACCAGAAAAACTTAGGATAATCATAGAAGAACGAGGGATTTTAGCAACCTTCCAAACATTAGTTGGGCACATTTCTAAAATTTCTTCTTCCTCAGTCATACAGATCTCTATTAAAAATTACCCCTTTGGCATAACTAAAGGTATAGTGGGGTTTAATTTCCTTAATGTCGGATTTCTGTTTCAAGTTAAGCACCATGGCAGCTTGTTCATATGAATATAAATGAATTAAGAAGGAATTTCTTCCAAATCGTGATACCTGCGAGTTGGTCAAATTACCAGAGCTGACTCTTCAAGAATCTTCTAAACTCGAACAAGTTAGCACATTCCTTTGCAAGAGTGATAATAAGCTACTTAGCTGGATTGGGAGGCCTCTGCACACTTTCCTTCCTTTCCTCTACCGGTTTTTCTGGATAAAAGATATCCAGGTTAGGTGGCACTCTAGCAACAAGTTGGGCCGAAGATTCATTTTCATTGTAATTATCATAATCCAAGCAGGCAGCAGCTGCATCCTGATTAGAAAGAAATGAGATCCAGACTAGCCAAGGTTTAAAGTTGTCATTAGTTTAACCCTGATCTCTTTAATTTGTCCAAATTTACGGAACTTTTCATATAAGTCTGTATAACTCTTATCAAGAGAGACATATTTTAGATGTAAGATACTATGATTCTATGACTATTAAGGGCAGTATTTGAGCTATTTATTGGTTTCTGAGTATCTAAGGATGTTTTCATCACTTCAGAATCCATTCTAACTGTAAGTTCCTGGGCTACAGAATTATCTGTCAATGAAGTCTTAGTATTTTTACCAAAGTCCTTTTTCAAGCCGGAGTCATCAACTGGGGGTTTTACTTTTGCTGAGTCAATAGCATCAACATTAGGATTGGCAATATTAGGAGAGGGATTGGGGGGGGTTAGGAGGAGGATCAGGTAGTGGTGGAGGTTTAGAATATTCAGTTTGGACAGCTGCCATGATTGTGTATATTTATGAGGCCACACCATATATTAAGATAGAAAGATAAATGCATGGAAGAAGATACTGCAGTTGCCTGATGCCTCAAGCAATAAAAGAAAAGTCTCTGCAGAGTCAGGAAGTTCCAGAAACGACTATTTACACATGCAGGGCCTCGAAGGTGAGTTAGAGACTTTGTCAACCCAAGGTTTGTCCTCTTTTGTTTTGTCCCATTTAGGATGGGTCTGGCGTAGTCACTCTGCATGTGTACTGGATAGGGAGAAAGGAAGTCGGCAGCCTAGTACCAACCTCATAAACATGCATTCCCCAGCTGGTGGGCTTTCAGCCCTCGCAGGGAGTAGTGACCTCGCGGTATACATCCCCACTTGACTGGGTTCAGACATGTAGCTTGGGAGGCACTAAGATACCAGAACCTTCCTTAACAAGTATTAGAGAAAGATGGTGAAAAAGGAGAGTAGGGTAGCAAATATGGAGGGTAGGCATGGGGGAATTCACAAAGGAAAAGGGTGACCTCTCCAGTATGGTTGCACCTGACTGGCACAGCTCAGCCCGTCCTTGCTACACGGAAGCCCCCACACTACATCAAAGTACTGGGCCTCGGGGGGGGGGTTTCTTTTTATTACTGGGTGTCCATAGTGTTGCAGCATACTCCAATCTTGGTTTTATTAGTGCAACTAATATTTTCTTTACCATTTCCTCATCCAAGTAATCAAAAACCATTTTCATTGATCTTAGTAAATTAAAGGTTTCTCTATTTTATTAATAAGCTTGTCTGGGGACATCTTTGCTGACAATTACTCCTAGGTCGCTTTCCAAGCTTACTTTTTTTACTTCCTCTGCATCAATTTCGTATTGCCCCAATATTCTATTTATATTTTATCCAAATTCCATTATACTACAAGTCTTTCTGTAATGATTCACATTCTTCTTCTGTATTTACTTTCTTTAATAGTTTTGTATCATCTGCAAAGAAGTTCATATAACATTCCACACCTTCATCCATGTCATTTATATATATGGCAAACATAATTGGAGCCAATTTTGAACCTTGTGGGACTCCAGTTATCATTAATTCTCAGGACGAGTATATGTCTTTAGGTACTACCCTCATTTTTCTCCTGGTCAAAAAATATTTCATCCATTCCAATAATTTTTCCTTAAATAACACCGGCTCATTAAATTTTTTGTAATAGCTTTTTGTGTGGTACTTTATCAAATGATTTTGGTAGATCTAGAAAAGCACAATCTGTTCATCCATCCCTTACTTTTATTATTTCTATTAGTCTGGAGTAGAAGCAAATCAAGTTTGTGGCACATGATCTTCCTTGTCTAAAGCCAAATTGTGTTGGATTCATATACTTTTCATAACTTTTTCACATATTTTTGCTATTGTGCTTGTAAGGGAGGCTGGTCTATAGTTGGATTTTCCTTGTCCCTTCCTTTATATATTGGTACAATATTTGCATTTTTCTAATCTTGTGGTACCTTTCCTTCTTTGAGTGAGTAATCAATTATCTTGTATATTTTGTCTGTTAGCACATCTATGCATTCTTTTAATATCCAGTTTGCAATTCCATCTGGACTGTGGGATTTTCTGACATCAAGGTTTCTTATTTGGTCTCTAATTTCCTTCTGTGTCACAGTTATTTCTTTCATTAGGGGTGGGATCTTTCTGTATTTCCTCCCAATTTTGTGTACTTTCAATTGTGAATACAGATTTAAAATGTTTGTTCACAATTTCAGCCATTTCTACATCTTCTATATATTCATTATTCCCTTGGCACAGTTTTACTATTTCTCGTTTGTCTTTTGATTTACCATACACATACTTTCAAATAGTTTAGGTTGGTCCTTCCATTTTCATAGTTTCTCTTTTCATCTTTTCATCTCTTTTCATCCCTACGTAGTTTTACATATTCATTTCTTAGTTTGATATATGTTTGCCACTTACTCATCTTTTTATCTTTTTTCCATCTTTGCAAAGCTTTGTCTCTTCTATCTTAGCCTCACTACATTATTAGTTGTACCAGCATTTAATGTACACCCTTTCTTGCTTCTGTTTGGTACATGTTTATTCCCTCATTATAAATTTCTTTTAATATGTTCCATTTCTCTTCCATCTTTGTTTATTCATTTAAGAAGTTTCCCAATTTGCAGGCCTATAAGCTTAACTTCAGTAAAGAAACCAAATCACTACAGGCCTATAACTGTTTGATGATAGCCAGCATGGATTCAGACAGAAACGTCCTTGTGTGACTAACTCAGATTCTACAATACAGTCATCTCAAATTATGACAAAAGAAACAATATAGATTTAATATATTTAGACTTTGCAAAAGCTTTTTATACCATCCCCCATGAAAGACTACTATATTAGTTTCACACAGAATAAGTGGTAGCCTATTAAGTTGGACTAGTAATTGGTTGAATGATTGAAAACAGAGTTGTTCTAAATGGCAAAACTTCTAGATGGAAATTTTTTATGAGTGGAGTTCCTCAGGGTTCTGTTCTTGGGCCACTTCTATTCATAGTATATATAAATGATATAGACCATGGACTAAAATCTATTGTCTCCATATTTGCTGATGATACAAAAGTGTGGAATGGCAAATCACTTAAACCAGTTAGATATTCAAGAAGATTTAGATAAACTACAGCAGTGGTCTGAAAAGTGGCTAATGAAATTTACTACAAGTAAATGCAAGGTTATGCACATAGGTAAAAATAACAGTACGTATGATTACAAATTATTTGGAAATTCGTTAAAAGTGGATAGTGAAAAGGATCTTGACATAATTATCAGTAACAATCTCAAATCATCTAAGCAGTGTATTTCAGGCTCTGAAAAGCAAATAAGATTCTAGGACTGATTGCATGATCACTTGACTTCAAAAGTCCATCTCTCATTAACAAGCTATCTAAATCATTAGTTCATCCACATTTGGAATATGCTGTTTCTGTATGGTCACCAAATCTCATTAAAGACATTGACAGATTGGAAAAAGTACAATGGCAAGCCACAAAACTGATTCCAAATATAAAAAATAAATCATATGAAAATCAACTAAAACATATGAATCTGTTTTCCCTACAAAAAAAAAAAAAAAAAAAAAAACATAGACTCAGAGGTCACTTGATACAGGTCTATAAGATTCTAAAAAGGATTGACATCAAAAATGACAAAATTTCACACCGAATGAGAATCTGACAATATTGGTCTCAAACTGTCTGGAAATAGATTTAATTTGGAAGTGGGTAAAAACAAATTCACCAACCATGTAGTTAATGAATGGAATAAACTTCCTGCAGAGGCAGTGCAATGTAGTTCACTTCGAAGCCTTCAGATATGTTTAAACACCTAAGCAAGATGCTGTACTGACTGCCACTTATTTCATATTGTTTATTATTTGTCTGTTTATTATTGTTCACTTGATTTTCATTTATTATCAATATGTCAATTTATTATTATTTACTATTTTCCTGTTTACTATTTAACTATGCCTATGCATTTAATTATTCTGTTTATTATTTATGCTGTTATAATTCCATATTTACTTATTATAATTTTTTCACATCTGACCTTGTTATGTACCAAAAGGTCCACAATTTCAGGCTCTGATGTTAATATTGAATCCAGTCCTGACGGTTCCTCATTGTTTCTGTATCTGATATTTTCCTTTACCTATTGAGTCACTGTGCATTCAATGGTCATATCCAGTGGTATGTTTCCCCAGAGGTCTCCACCTTTCACCATCATTTCTTCCCAACATACCAGGTATTTCTTTTGAGTTAAAGTCACCCATTTTTACTATGTTTCTTCCTTCTTTCAGTAAATCAGTTACTGCATTCTTTGTTTTCCAACATTATGGCATGATCACTCTCTGTCCAAGACTGTGTTTTTGGGGGTACATATATCACTAAAAATTGTCTAATTTTCATGTTACTGTTTTCAATTTTTACCATAATCAATTCCACTTTATTTTTTCCTTCTGTTGTCTTAGTCAAAAACATGACCTCTCCACCCTGTTTCTCCTTTCTATTTTTCATCCAATGGTTGTATAGACCTTGTCCCACAGTGTTTGGTGGTAGAGGACTTCTTAATTTCATCTCCACAATTCCCAATTCCCATATCTGGTTTTACTACTGCCATATAGTCGTTTAATTCATTTAGTCCTGAAATCATGCTGTTTGTTGGTATATGTTATTTTTTTTTTCCTTTCTCCTTTTTTTGTCTATTATGTTTCCTTTTATTGATAAACCATTTTCTCAGCCTCAGGTCAAGCTCTCTGTCTCTCTCTCTCTCTCTCAAAAAAAAAAAAAAAAAAAAAAAATCTTTTCAGTCTACACTTTCTCGTTTTTTTATTTGCTTCACTTCTAAGTGCCTTTTCTTTTTTTCCTCATCGCTCATTTCTTTTTTATCCATACACTTTTGTAATTTTTACCATTTGCCAGCTTTGCTGTTTTTGATAGTACTTCTGCTATCATTTGAGACCTTATTTTGATTTTTAGCGGCCTATATTGTTTTTCTTTAGAGTACTGTCCCATCCTATGTACCTCTTCAATCTCTTTGTCTATATCCTGTCCTTCCTCTTATATCTCTCAGAATTGCTTTTGCAATTTTTTTCTCATCTTTTCCTCTTTGATATCTATGTATATAATGTTTTTCTTTAATATCATTAACTACAATGCATTATTCTTAATCCACTGTGTGTCTGACCCAAATTTATTTTTCCCCAATTACTTTAATTACCATTTCTTTGGCATTTTCTTCCGCTTGTACTATTTCCTTAAAAGTTAACTTTTGATTTTTATTGTTCCACTTTTCATTAGTTTTTATTTCCTGGAGATCGGTCTTCTTAATAGTTTCTCCAACTTTCTTGGTCACCACTTGTACAGTATTTGTTTTTTTACTTCTTTTTTCAAGGCCTCGTTTTTGTTTTTATCTTCATTTTTCATTCATTCTCATTTCTGACCATATTGAATACTTTCTTCAGGTCATCAAGCTCCTTGTTTGTCTTGTCATTGGCTCTTTTAAGTTGAATTATTTCTCTGTACATTGCCCTGTACTCAATTTTCAAATCTATTAGTTCATCCAACAAATCAGTAATATCCCTATTTCTTAAAATATTTTTGTACCTAGGTTCTGTATCCAACTCCAAACCTCTACCTAAAATTCCACCTCTTGCAAACCCTGAAAATGCGTAATTATCCAACCTTTGAGTCACTTTTGGGGTTTCATTCATGCAGGATCTTTTTGGTATTACCCCCAGTGGCAGTTCCACTCTGCTCATGTCCAAACATTTCTTTGTTGGTTTACTTTTTCTTCTTTCACTTTTGTCTCCCTCCATTTTATGTATTTAGCACAAATTTTTATGATAATTATGCCATTTCAGTCACTCAGTATGCACAACTCCCTTTACATTCATAAATACAACTATGTGGTTTCCAGAATATCTTAGCAAAAATGCACTGCAAAGCAGAGCTCTTTTCCAGCTGTCCAATTCCACCTGTGGCTTGGCCGAAAGTGTGTGATGTACAAGGAATGATACAGTGGGAGGTTGAATACGAGTCAAGCATAATTATATACGGAAAATGGTGCTGAATGGAGGGGTGGTTGGTAGGACATTAATAGACTATGTAGTGGTATCTAAAAGGAGGGATAGTAACAGTTCTGGACATTCACATTTCCAGGGGAGAGTGTGGGGTATTGTCAGATAATTTCTTGGTAGAAGGGAAATTGAAAGTAGATGAAAAATGGAGGAAGTGAGGGGGGTTGATATGTTTTGATAATGGGTAGTAGGGAGGTGATTCTCTGCTATCCATCATACAGGGTAACCACTGGTAGGTATCTGTCATAGGTCCTACATGTTATTTATGACCATTTCTAAAATTAATACTGTACTCACTTTCTATTCTACTCAACCCTGAGGTCTGAACAACTTCTTATAACTCATTAATCTATTAACAACTTTTAGTAAAGAGAAAAGATAAACACAAATACTTACCATCCCATGAACTGGACTCAACCCAGTTAACAGCATTTATAAGAGCAGCAGTGCCTCCATAGCATGCATTGGTTGTATCAATACCTTCAACATCAGTATTGCCAGAATCTTCAAACAGTTGCATGAGAACAGTCTTCACACTCTTAGATTTATCAATAATAGTCTCTGTTCCAACTTCCAACCGCCCAATGTTCTCATAACCTATGAAAAAGAGAGATGATGGGAATGTTACTTCAGACATTTACTACATCTCAATGTTATCTTAATTCTAAAGCAATTTCTTTTTTCCATCTTTTTTAATGAAATCGCTGAGATAACCTCACTGAATGGAGGACAGGTATGATTAGGGACTCAGCATTTTGCCTTTACAGGTTAGTTAGATTTCTAAATCATGGTAAGCTTGGGATACTTGCAGGCCAAACTGTTGCTTACTGGCTGAACAGCTCTGAGTATCACTACTTGGGCAAAAGGTTGGGTGGGGGTAGTTTGAGGCTACCTGGTAACAAAGAAATTTTACAATAGGGCCATAATACATTAAATTCCCTACTTCAAAAAGTCCTCTGTAAAGAGACACCATCCAGCTAGTCCTCTCAAAGAGAAGTTATCAATGTTAAACCAAAATGTGTTAGGCTTATGTTACCTTGCATCTAAAGAACACTGAATGTAAAAACCAATTCAATAATAACAAATATACATACCAAAGGTCCTTTTCTCCCCTTTATAAGGAGGGTGGCCAAGTCAAAGCATACACCCACCTCACCAATTCAAAACCCATTCATCAGCCCTCCCATCTTAGCACTACATGAATGGTCATCCCAGTCTTCCACCACACTAATGATTAGGTCAAAGCCAATGAGGTGATATGCAATGCTTCCACAGCAGGGCCCAACACCTGCAGCTGATTTACCCCTACTGCTTTATATATACATATACCAAGGCTTTTTCCCCATTACAAGGGAGGTAGCCAAAAAGGTAAAGGCATAAAAACATTCCCACCCATTCTGTGTTGGCATGATGTATATATATATTATATTATTTTATTATTTATTGTAACCATATTTACATTATGTATAATAAAATGTATTTTGTTTGTATAAGATATGGCAGATGCGATGCACGTCTTCGCGCGCAAAATCTGTAGCTAAGCACGTCAGTATCGAAGACAGCCTTGTTGAGGGTGCACGCATTTGTGATTGTGTCATTTTGTGTGTATCCAAATATAAACTTTAAATCTTTAATTTGCGCACTCATTAGCCACCCAGTACATTAAATGGTGGCAGCGGTATAAACAATCATTGTGCACACCTCCACAGACTAAAATTAGAGTGCTGAGCGTCCGTTGTGTTCTTTTCTCTCTCTCCCATTTTCCTTTCCACAGGCTACAGGATTTGTTAGTAGTGAGATGTACTAGTGTTTTCTCATTGTGGACCAGTGACTTTTTTTATTTTTTTACGTAACCATGGCACCAAATGCCAGCAACAGACATTGTTCAGGACCCTTGGGTACATGCCGCTGTGTGATTTAATTTGGACAAAGTTTTCCCCGAGAATCTTCGTGGCCGGCCTTCTTTGGGACTGATATCGCTGGCTGCTTTAGTGGGGATGGTCGTCTCAAGTCACTTCGTGACTTGCAGTTTAAATTGCTCCATGGATGAAGATGGATTCGTGGTTGCAGTCTCAAAATTCTCAGTCAAAGGCTCCCCGGCCTTGTGTATTGCAAGCGTATGCTCTGCGCCGCAGACATTGGCTACCTTGTTACCAGTTTTGTATAATTTTTGCCTTCGGCATACTTGTATTGTCATTTTTTTTTTAGATTTTGTGAATATAAAAAAAAAAAAAATCATCTATCCGGTTGTGCCTTGGGTGGCCATTTGTATGATGTCACTCTTTCTTTACCTTTGGAATTGTAACCCCCTTAGTCTTGGGTACATTTACGTATCAGTGCATTATACATTTTTTTTTACGTAATTTTGCTAATTATGGTCTTATCATTTTTTCTTCATTATTGATATATGCAATGCATTGTTTCTGTGTTTCAATGCTTCTGTTTGTGTGAATTATATCATTTTCTTACGTTCGTGTCCCATGTCCATGTGATTTCTCTATATTATTTTTTTTACATAATTTTGCTAATTATGGTCTTATAATTTTTTCTTCATTATTGATATATGCAATGCATTGTTTCTGTGTTTCAATGCTTCTGTTTGTGTGAATTATATCATTTTCTTATGTTCATGTCCCATGTTTATGTGATTTCTCTATATTATTTTTTTTACATTATTTCATGCTTGTGCTAGTGTGTTGTATTTGCATTAATTATTGCTTGGTGTCAGTGTTTTCATATGCTCTTACGAAGTGGGTTATGGTTGCCAGCTCCTATCATGTCTAAGTCAAAGAGGCCTTTGTTTATCAGTCCACTAAATTCATCTGAGACAATGGCTCACAAGTTGACGTTGCTCCATCAGGACCCGTCAGTCATTAAATTCTCTGGTCAAGATCCTCATTATAGGGTGGCTGATTTTATCCGCCAATGTGAGGACGCCACTGTCCAGTCAAATGTTTCAACGGGTCCTGAAAAGATCTCCTTTGTGAGGTCCCAGATTGTGCCAAATTCTCTAGCATCGGAGTTACTTTCGGCGTCGTGTTTAGATCCTAAATTTTTGGATTATAATTATGACACCTTTAGGTCTAACTTCCTTAAACTTTTTTCAGATACCCCTGGTGGTGGTGCGTTCCATTGGTGCTTCAAACTGGCTGATACTCTCGTATCCCGACTGGGCACTCTTGATTATAGACAGGCGCAAGCTCAGGCCAGTATCCTTGCTGTTGACGCTTTAGAGTCACTTTCACATTCCGATTGGGTAGATAATGGCAATATCACTTTAGATAGATTTCGTCTTATCATTGAATTTCTCTTCTATACCCTTTTTTTGGTCCCTTCTGAGAGAAGAGCAGCATCTTCTCTCATGTATAAGCCTGATGAGACTCTATTGTCTTTTGCGTCACAGCTTTCCCGTAAACTAGGGGAGGTACCATCTAGTTCCTTGTGTATTAGCAATGCTCATCAACATGGTCATGTCCCTTGTTCTCCTCAGTCCTCTCAGTCTACAGTTCCTACTCATAGTTCCCCTCAATCTACAGTTACCCCCCCTCCCCTGGTATGTACCTTTTGTAACAGGTCTGGTCATTCGAGCGACTTTTGTTACCACCGTAGGCGCCAGGTACACAAGTCAAGACTGTCCCCTGTTCGCAGGAGTGTACCTACTGTTTCTTCTAATCTGTCGCATGACCTTTCCAGAGTAGAACCTCCAGGTAGACTCAGTTATTGCCATATCCATGGTCATTGTAAACACTCGACTGATCAATGTTTCAAGGTTTTGAAACTTAGGGATGAGACTTCTCACCAGCCTCGTCAATCCCATTTTCCCCAGCGCGTGTTTCACAACCCAAAGAGTTGACCAGCAATGTTCGGTCTCAAATAATTCCCTTTGTGGCTGTCGAGTCTTCTCAATTACTTACCTTTCAATTTCTTACTAGAGATATGCCTCTTTCTGTCACTGTAGATACTGGTGCAGAATGTAGTCTGTTAAGTAGAAAGGCTTACTTTGCTCTACGGGAATTGTATAATCTCCCTTTATCTCCCTTTTGTAATAATTTGCATTCTGTGCAAGGTTCTCCCTTGCTTGTTCTTGGATCTGTTTGTCTTCCCTTACAGTTTCCCTCGCATACTACAGTCTTCAATGTCACTTTTGCTGTTGTCTCTGGCATTGCCCTTAAGTGTGATTGTCTCTTGGGTATTGATGCTCTTACAGCCCACAGCATAGATATTTCTCCTAGTCGCCGTGTAGTGACTTTCTGCAATTTTGATATCTCTGCTTCGGATAGGCCAGTTTCTGTTTGTGATTCTCCTGTGCTTGATCAGTCCGCACATGTACCTGTCTCAACTTCTATGCGCTCTACCCCTGTTGCTCATTGTGCTGCTGTTGTTGTAGGAGAGCATCTTATTAAACCTTCAAGTTCTGTTCGAGTTCCGGTGCACGTCTCAGGTGCCCCGATAGGGTCTGACGTTCTCTCTTTGCCTGACTCTATTCGTATTCGTCGGCTTGCCCTAGAAGGAACTCTCTCCACTATTCGCGAGGATCATGTTACCACAGCGATGGTAACCAATGTCACGGGTGCTCCTATTCCTCTCTCTCCTGGCAGTCACTTAGGCTCCTTTGAGGTGGTACACGTTGCTGCTTTCCAGGATTCGCCTATTATAGCAGCTTCTGTTCTACAGTCTCCTCCAACATGTGACCCTGCTCACTTAGCTTCTGAGCTTGCCACATTTGTAGGCGAGATTGATTTTCCTGAAGAGACGCCTCGTCTCCTTGACCTGCTAGTTACCCACCGTCAGGCTTTGGCTTTACCAGGTGATCCGTTAGGGGTTACGGACCGTGTGGTTCATAGAATTGATCTTCAGCCAGGCACTCGTCCTGTCTACGTCCCCTCTTACAGGCTACCTCATTCTCGTCGGCTTATAGCCCAGTCCTTGGTTGACGATTTATTGAATGAAGGTGTTGTACAGGAGTCCCACTCAGAGTGGAACTCGCCTCTTCTCCTGGTGCCTAAGAAAGATGGATCTTTTCGTCCTGTTGTTGATTACAGGAAAGTCAATGAGGTCACTCTTCCAGATCATTATCCTCTGCCTATCTTAAGCGAGCTTCTTCAGTCCATTGGCACTGGTAATACGGTGTTCACCACCTTAGATTTAAAAGCAGGTTTTTGGCAGATACCCCTGGAGGAGAAGTCTTGTAAGATCACAGCCTTCTCGACTCCCAGTGGGCACTATGAATGGCTTCGTTGCCCCATGGGTTTGCGGAATGCTCCTTTGACTTGCCAGCGTTTAGTTAACTCCATTTTTCATGGCTTAATTGGGAATGGACTTTTTGTTTACCTGGATGATTTGATTCTAGTTTCCAAAGATGTGGAAAGCCACTTTTCTAAGTTGTCCATGGTCTTGCAATGTTTTGCTGAAGCTGGGTTGAAACTCAACTTACCCAAGTGTTCCTTTTTCAAGGCTAGTATCCAGTTCCTAGGTCATGTTGTAGGACTTCTCTATACCAAAGTCGGTTGAAAATGCACGTTCCTTCCTTGGACTTGCAGGATACTATTGTGCATTCATTAAAGACTTTGCTTCAATTGCTTCCCCTCTCACTCGCCTTCTCAAGAAGGACTCTTCCTTCCAGTGGCGTGATGTCCATCAGACAAGTTTTGATTCCTTGAAGCTTGCTCTTACTGAAGCACCTGTGTTGGCTTTCCCTGATTATAGTATCCCCTTTACTATTTGTACAGATGCTTCTGGTACAGGTATTGGAGCTGTACTCATGCAACAAGTAGATGGATGTAGACCTCATGTTATTGCATATGCTAGTCGCATTCTTAATAAGCCTGAGTCCCGTTACTCTGTTACTCATTTAGAGGCCCTGGCAGTGGTGTGGGCTTTAAAGCACTTCCGTGATATCATTTTTGGATATCCTATTACAGTCTACACGGACCACACTGCTGTCACTCAGCTTTTAAAGAGCAAGAATCTGTCAGGCTGCCTAGCCAGATGGTTCCTCACGATCGAGAAATTCAATCCAACCCTAAAGCATATCCCCGGGCATGCGAACCACGTTGCTGATGCACTTTCACGGAATATCCCTGTTGCTGCTGTTACCGTGATTCATAACTTTTCCCTGCAAGATCTGGCCAAAGCTCAGCGTGAAGACCCTGTTTGGTCTGCTGTCATTTATGCTTTGGAGTCTGGTGATGATTCCACCTTACCAGCTTTACCAGTACCTCTGTACCAATTTTCCCTGCAGGATAAGGTTCTCATTCGTAATGTGGAAGTGTTTGAGCAAGATGTGGGACAGCTAGTGATCCCTGAGTCTCTAGTTCCCGTTGTTTTGTCCCTTGCTCATGATGCCCCTCAGGCTGGTCACCCAGGTCGTGACAAAACCCTGGCTATGGCAAGGAAGAAGTATTATTGGCCTAAAATGTGACTAGACATTACCTCTCATGTAGACCGGTGTAGTTCTTGTGCCCAGAACAAAGGTTCTACGAGCACTGCTCCCATCTTAGAGTACCCTACTCCTTCTCGCCTGTTTCAGACTATGGCTATAGACCTTTTGCAAATGTCTCGTAGCACGCAGGGCTCTGTGTATGTCCTTGTGTGCGTGGATCACTTTAGTCGTTTTGTGGTCTTAGCTCCCTTACATAACAAATCTGCACCAGTTGTAGCACATGCTTTAGTTTCCCATGTGTTGTGTCCATACACCACTCCTTCGGTGCTCCTTAGTGATAATGGGACTGAATTTAGGAACGAGGTTTTGGCAGGTATTTGTGAACGTTATGGTATCAAACAGACATTCGTGACTGCTTATCATCCAGCATCCAATGGTCTTGTGGAGAGGACGAACGGGAAAATTTTAGAGATCCTACATCACCTTGCTAGTAATTTTCATGAGTCTTGGGAGGATTGGCTTCCCCATGTTAGTGCTTGTATCAATAGCACCATTAATGTTTCCACGGGCAAAACGCCTCATTATGTTATCTTTGGAGTTGAGAAACGGCTCCCATATGATGTGCTTGACAGCCCTGCTCATCCCCTCTAGAATGTAGATGACTAGAGTAAACTGCAGTCATGTGCTGCATGCCATTTATACTTCTGTTAGGGCTGGTGATCATGTTTTCAAAAGCATGCCTGATCGCCAGTCAGAATTAAATTGTAAATTTGAGGGCCCACCTTTTGGTGAATGAATGTCTACATCCTAACAAGTTCAGGATTTTTTACCCCTCTACAGGCCTTAGCGAGAGTTCCCACTAGGATAGGCTTAAGAAGACTCAAGTGCCTATCCCTACCTTTACATGTTCTCCTCCTGGGCCCACAGTAAGAACTTTGCCTTGTTTAGCTACCCCTCATTGTTATGACTTTAGGTCAAGGGGTCCTGTAATTACCTGAATTTTCATTGTGTAGTGTTATGTATTCTTGTGATGTTTCCCATTTATGTATTTTTGTGATGTTTCCCATTAATATTTTCTTGTGATGTTTCCCATTTATGTATTCTTGTGATGTTTCCCATTTATGTATTCTTGTGATGTTTCCCATTTGTGTATTCTTGTATTCTATTTTGTCGTGTTTAGATATTATCATGTCCCGGACGTCTGGCAATTGCTGTATTTGTATTTTTGTTAACTGGCGCCAGTCTTATGTTCCTTTTTGTGTTGTATGTATTGTCTTTATGTCCTCATATATGTATGTGTTTATTTAATGTATTTGGGTATGCTATTATATCCTTTTGTCCCACACTTCTTTCTGCCACTGTTGTGTATGTGGTATGTGTGTGGCTTGTCTTTGTGTCATTTAGATTCTTTTTGCCTCGGTCAGTTTTTTTTCTTGTTTGCTTGGTGAGGGCACCGAGTGGCGCGGGCCGAGCAATGTGTTTGCATGGTGTGTGTGTGTGTGTGTGTGTGTATGTATATATATATATATATATTGTATTATTCTATTATCTATTGTAACCATATTTACATTATGATTAATAAAATATATTTTGTTTGTATAAGATATGGCAGATGCGATGCACGTCTTCTAGCGCAAAATCTATAGCTAAGCACGTCAGTATCGAAAACAGCCTTGTTGAGGGTGCACGCATTTGTGATTGTGTCATTTTGTGTGTATCCAAATATAAACTTTAAGTCTTTAATCTGTGCACTCATTAACCACCCAGTACAATTCCATCCCTGAATGCACTCCACACCCCTCCACCCTCCCTCTCAACTTAGCACCTCCTGGACGATGGGTCATCCCTGCACCTTGTCCACTGCCCTGGGTCAGAAGCAGTGTCGCAAGACACGGCACATCCATAGCAAGACCGCTTCATTAAATCGGCGACCCCCACTCTCTGTCCCCCCATGCATAAAGGAGAAGATGGGGAGAAATCCCTTCGGGCTGCGTCAACTTTTGCTCACACATACTACCTCACACATACTACCTCACACATTCCACCTCATGCATCACAACATCATCCATATACAACCATTTTCCATTCACCCGTCTTCTGTCCTCTCCCGTCGTTCCTTAACAGACATTCCCCTCTTCACCCCATCCACCCACCTCATCCTAGGACGTCCCCTCATGTTCACTCCCTCCACATCTGCCTTCCATACCTCTTTTACTAGTCTTTCTTCACTCATTCTTTCCATGTGTCCAAACCATCCTAATACTCTTTCATCAACCCTATCTCTCAACTCCCTTTCCACCCCTGTTCTCCTCACCTCCTCATTTCTCACTCTATCTAGCCTAGTAACCCCCATCATACTTCTAAGACACCTCATCTCAAACACATTCAAACTCCTTCTCTCTTCCTCTCTTATGTTCCATGTTTCTGCTCCATACAGTGCTGTTGGCACAATCACTCCTTCATATAGTCTCCTCTTAGCATCCATTCCCAAATGTCTATTCCTCATTACACTTTTTAATCCACCAAGGCATTTACTCGCTTCTCACAATCTACATTCTACCTCCACCTTCACTCCACCTTTTCCTGCCACATTTGCACCCAAGTATCTAAAACTATCCACTTCCTCCAGTCGCTCTCCCTTAATGCTCACTTCCAGACTACTGCCACTTTCACCCCTTGTACATCTCATCACCTTACTTTTACCCACATTTATCTTCAGCTTTCTTCTATCACATACTCTCCCAAACTCTGTCACCAACTTCCTCAATCCCTCCTCCAATCCTGCCACAAGCGCAGTGTCGTCAGCAAACAACAGCTGGCTCACCTCCCACTTTTCTCCATTTTCTTTAACCATCTCCAATCCCTGACCCGCTACCCTTGCATTTACCTCTCGCACTATTTTTTACAAATATTTTTTCTTTTTAAACAGCTTTTCCTCACTGCTTTATATATTTGGAAAATTTATGGAGCAGAAAAGAACATCCTTTTGGACCACATTATTTCTTTATCCATTTACAACCATTCTCCTTTCACTCCTATCTTTTGTATTCCCTTTTCCTCATTCAACAGACATTCCTCTTACATCCATAGTCCCCTTTACCCTGTCTATACCTCTCATCCTTGGTCTTCTGTTCATTCCATCCATTTCTATTTTTTACAAATATTTTTTCTTTCTAAACAGCTTTTCCTCACTATTTACATGTGGCAAAATGATATCAGCACTTTTTTTTTTCTTTCTCTCTGATTTCTAGTAATGACTATTACCTGCCCCAACAGTCGAAGTACACAGGGTGGTGACAGCTTTAGCCACAAATATGTATTTCCTGGTATAGGCTCTTCAACTCACCTATTTGGAAATTCTCTTTCCACCTCATCCTCTTCCTCAACTCTACATATCTTACTCTATCCATCCTTGTAACACCTACCATACTTCTCAATACACTTCATCTCAAACATGTTTATGCTCTTCCTTTCTACTCCCTCAAATTCCAAATAATTCTTTCAAAATGTACCCTGTTACCCAAAAAACAAGGTAACATTCAGCAATAGCCCTTGAAACCTCCTACAGATCTCTGGGAAGATACTGGACTGCAGAGCTGGGCGTGTTCCTTGGTGTGTTCCTAGGTATGTCCTTCAGTGTCCTAACTGACACTTATATAGTCAAAACACCAAGAGATGCACCTAGGAACAAACTGAGGAATGCACCCAGCTCTGCTGGACTGTTCTCTTTTGTATCAATGTAGTTCTGTTTCTATGTTACCAGCTAGAAGGAGGAGGAGGAGGATGGGTGGAATTATAGGGTGCCAGCTTTCCTTGTATGAAAAAATAGATGGAAAATGATTTAACCTTGCAAAAAGAGACCTTGGTCCTTTTCTAGGCCCTTGGGGCACCTTTAGATGAAGCTAATCTTCACACATGCCCAACTAACACAAGATATTTTGATCACCTTCAACACTTTTCCCTATATTACATACAGACACTCCTTCATATAACCTCCTCTTAGCATCCATTCCCAGATGTCTATTTCTCATTACACTTTTCAATCCACCAAGGCATTTACTCGCTTCTCTCAATCTACATTCTACCTCAACCCCCACTCCTCCCTTTCCTGCCACATTCGCACCCAAATATCTAAAACTATCCACTTCCTCCAGTCTTTCAC
The DNA here is from genome assembly GCF_046742065.1 of Oratosquilla oratoria. Classification (NCBI taxonomy): domain Eukaryota; kingdom Metazoa; phylum Arthropoda; class Malacostraca; order Stomatopoda; family Squillidae; genus Oratosquilla; species Oratosquilla oratoria. Next base: position 4,444,120 of record NC_134804.1, on the reverse strand, counting down.
CCTTAATGCTTACCACCAGCCTGCTGTCACTGCCACATTCATCTTCAGCTTCCTTCTTTCACACACCTTCTCAAACTCTGTCACGAACTTCCTCAATCCCTCCTCTGATCCTGCTACAAGCGCAGTGTCGTCAGCAAACAACAACTGGCTCACCTCCCACTTTTCTCCATTTTCTTTAATCATCTCCAACCCGACCCACTACCCTTGCATTCACCTCTCGCACCACCCCATCCATGTAAAGATTGAACAGACAGGGTGACATAACACATCCCTAACAAAGTCCCACCTTTACCTCAAACCATTCACTCTCTCCATTTCTAATCCTAACACAAGCTCTACTACTCTCATAAAAACTCTTGACTGCTCTTAATAGCTTTCCTCCTATCCCATATATCTGCAGTACCTCCCACAGTGCCTTCCTATCTACCCTGTCATAAGCCTTTTCCAGATCCATAAAAGCTCAAAAAACATCCTTACCTTTTCCTATAGCTTTCTCACATATCTGTTTTACCACAAAGATCTGATCTACACAACCCCTACCTGTCCTAAACCCTCACTATTCCTCACCAATTACTCCCTCTGTTCCTCTCCTAATCCTCTCAATCAAGACCCTACCATACGCCTTCCCAACTACACTCAACAAGCTGATCCCTCTGAAACTACTACACTCACACTTGTCCCCCTTTCCCTTGTAAAGCGGGACTATACAGGCACTCCTCCAGTCCTCCAGCACTCTACCCTCTCTCAAACAAACATTAAACAACCTCACCAGCCAGTCCACCATCACTGTACCTCCTTTCTTCAGACATTCTGCATGGTATCCATCCAGACCAGGTGCCTTACCTGCTCTCATCATCTTAACAGCTGCTTTCACTTCATTCTTCCCTATTTCTCCTCCATTTTCCTCACTCATCACTCTCATTTTCTTAGCACTTCCCACTGCAACTATCTTTCCCTCCCTATCCTCCTTCACATTTAGCAACTCCCTAAAATACTCTGCCCACCTTCCTCTCACTGCCTTCTCTTCCATTATCATCTCTCCATCTGCACCTTTTATCTTTTCCTCTCTACTTGATTCACCTCCTGTGTAATGAGAAATAGACATCTGGGAATGGATGCTAAGAGGAGGTTATATGAAGGAGTGATTGTACCAACAGCATTGTATGGGGCAGAAACATAAAACATGAAAGAGGAAGAGAGAAGGAGTTTGAATGTGTTTGAGATGAAATGTCTGAGAAGTATGATAGGGGTTACTAGGCTAGATAGAGTATGAAATGAGGAGGTGAGGAGAAGAACAGGGGTGGAAAGGGAACTGGGAGATAGGGTTGATGAAAGGGTATTAGGATGGTTTGGACACATGGAAAGATTGAGTGAAGAAAGATTAGTAAAAAGAAGTGTGGAAGGCAGAGGTGGAAGAAGTGAATATGAGGGGGCATCCTAGGATGAGATGGATGGATGGGGTGAAAGGGACATTACAAAAGAGAGGAATGTCTGTGAAAGAAGGACGGGAGAGTACAGAAGATAGGGGTGAATGGAGGGGGGTTGTGTATAGATGATGCTATGATGCATGAGGGGGAGTGGGGAGGTATGTGTGAGAAGAAAGTTGACGCAGCCCGAAGGGATTTCTCCCCGACTTCTCCTTTTCTGCATGAGAGAATGGAGAGGGGGAGTCGCCGAATTTATGAATCGGCCTTGCTGTGGATGCGCTGTGTCTTGCGACACTGCTTCTGACCCAGGGCAGTGGACAGGATGCAGGGATGACCCGTCATCCAGGAGGTGCCAAGATAAGAGGGAGGGAGGAGGGTGGAGGGGAGTGGAATATATAGGAAATGGAGTGGGTGGGAGTGGTTTCTATGCCCTTTTCTTTGTGGCTACCCCCCATGTAGGGGGAAAAAGCCTTTGGTATATGTATGTACATACAGACAACTCTCCATTTATGTGAGGGTTATGATCCTGAAGATCTGACATAAATTGAACTTTTATTTGTGGGTCATAACTGCCCCATAAAGATGTACACATTTACCAAAGGCCCTTTCCACCTTATAATGAGGATGTTCCACTGCATTACCTTCAACCTGAATAGTGTGGCAGGGACCAGGGACTCTTCATCCATGAGATAGTGAGGTTTGGGAGGTGTTAAACAGGTTTTAATGTGCATGTTGTAGCTCTAAGTCAACCCCCTAGCTTCTTTTCAATAATAATAATAATTGTTGCCTCAACTTTCACTGACTGGACACACAGCCCTATAGTGGCTGGCAATGGTCCTGAGGCCCTCTAACATATCTTTTGAAAGAAACTTTGACTTGTTGTTTGTATTGTATTAATGTGGAACTTCCTAATTTACCAGCTGAACACAGCAGGAGGGAAACAGTTGCTAGCTGTTAGTCCTCCTTGTGTGAAAAGGTGGGATATTTAGTTCTTGTTCAAGGAAGTTAGGCATGCCTAGATTCAAGCAACTATTGCCTGGGCCAACACCTCACAGATTGTGGATGTCATCTCCTAGTGTTAAGATACTGGATGTGTATACTCTTCCATGACCCTTGGGACTATTGGGTTAATATGTATATCCAAATCCTAGTCTCCCCTTGTTGGGCTCTGTGGTGGGTGGGGCATGGAAGGGCAAATCACATGCTTATGTCTATGACAACAATACTAGACACATATATTGGGGACCGGTCGAAGACAACTGGTCCAATGGCAACTGGTCTAAAAATGTCTGGTCCAATGCTAACTGGTCTAATAAACAAATTAGTCTAAAGACTAGTCTAAAACTGATTTGTCTATTAGACCAATTGATCTAAAGGTAACCAGTCTAATACTGATTGGTCAAACCCAACAAACTGAAAGGAATGACTGAAAACTAATTTTTTTTTCTTCTAATTAAAGTACATATATAGTAGTCATAAGGCTATTTATTTATATTCATATTGAAAATACCTTGAGATTTTAAAAGATTAAACAAAAATGCAAAATATTTTCTACTTCAGACTCAAAATTTCAAACTGTGAGCTAGTATTCATACATAAATACATATATCAAAGGCTTTTTTCCCCCCTTACACGGGAGGCAGCCAAAAGACAAGGCATAGAAACCACTCCCATCCATTCCATCCCCTACATACTCCACTCCCCTCTACCCTCTTCCCTCCCTCTTATCTTGGCACCTCGTGGATGATGGGCCATCCCCGCATCTTGTCCACTGCCCTGGATCAGAAGCAGTGTTGCAAGACACAGCACATCCACAACATCTAAAATATCATTATTGTCTTTCTCATTTGACAAGGATAAGATTCTCTCTTTATGTACAATGTCTTTTTTCTTTAGTCTATTGCTTGGCTCTCCTTGAACAATGCATCCAATCTGTTCTTCCATATTCTTTTGCTCCTTTCACAGTTGGTTAATACATAAATATATGAGGGTCGTTCCAAAAGTAATGCCTCCTATTTTATTATTCCACCTGAAGGGATCCGAGGGGATTGCAAATTGCATTGTTATGATGACTGAACTTATGCACTCATGACCTGAAAGTTTCATCTCTCTGTTGCAGATATTGATGGTGTGACACTCTAAGAAAGCAATCCCTGTCATGGACGTATGTCAGAAGCAGAGATGCGTCATTGAATTCCTCCATGCAGAAAAAACTGAACCAATCAACATTCACCGGTGCCTGGTGAACATTTACAAAACCGATGCAGTTGATGTCATCACAGTTAGGAGATGGGTTCGTTGATTTCAGAGTGGCGACAGAGATGTGAGTGACAAAGTGCGCTCCGGATACCCATGCAAAGCCACCACCATGGAAAACAAAGTGCACCTCAATCAGCTCATCCACGCTGATCGGTGGATAACAGTGAATGAAATACATGTAGAGTTGGATGTGGGTGTCTGTGCACTGGAAATGATGTCATCCCTAGGATACAGCAAAGTGTGTGCTAGGTGGGTTCTACGAATGCTCATGCATGACCAAGAGGACCACTGACAGGATGTCTGTCAGGACTTGTTGGATCGATACAAAGCTGAAGGTGATGGATTCTTGGACCGCATCATCACTGGTGACGAGATGTGGTGTCACCACTACAAGCCAGAGTCCAAACGGCAGTTGATGGAATGGCACCACTCACAATCCCCAGCAAAGAAGTTCAAGACGCAAACATCTGCTGGCAAAGTGATGTAAGCCATCTTCTGGGACAGGAAGGGCGTCATCCTCCTAGATTTCTTGGAATCAGGGGCAACTGTCAACCCTGACCGTTACATTGAAACGTTGACCAAGCTGAAGGCCTGGATTGCCTGTGTAAGGCCAGAGAAAAGGGAAACATTCTGTTTGCAACATGACAACACCTGGCCACACACAAGTTTGAAGACCATGGAATGTGTGACAAAGTTTGGCTGGATAGTTCTGTCTCACCCATATTATAGTCCCGACCTGGCACCGTCAGACTTCCACTTGTTCGGACCTCTAAAGGACACATTACATGGGCAGCGTTTCCCCGACAACAACGCCAAAATCGCAGCCGTGAAAAAATGGACCACCTCGGCAGGTGCTGACTTTTACGACCGAGGCATCAAGGCTCTCATTCATTGCTGGCAAAAGTGCACTGAGAATGGTGATTATGTAGAAAAATAAATTCTGGAGCACAAGAGGTCACTCATTTTAATGGTGCCACTCCCATCTTCGTAGTTCTTCAACTTTTTGAGTTAAAAAATAGGAGGCATTACTTTTGGAATGACCCTCGTACCAAGGGCCCCCCTTATAAGGAAAGTAGCCAAAGTCAAAGGCATAAATCCACTTCCACCCATTTTATCCCCACATACTCCACTCCTATTCACCATCCCTCCTTCACTCTTTCCTTAGCTCCTCCTGGATGATGGGGCATCCATACATCTCACCCACTCTCTGGAACAGAAAAAATGCAGCAAGATGCAGCACACACACACAAGGCTGCTTCATTTAATTGGCAACCCTCCCCCTATGTGTCCCCTCATGCAGAAAAAGAGAAGACTAGGAGAAATCCCTTCAGGATGGGTCAAAATATCATTCACACACACTCCCTCACCTCCCCCCATCCCACACCCACTCCATTCCATGCATTGTTAATGAGTTTGAAAGTTCCAACATCTACATAACCTATAACACCTCTACCTGCTGATGCCATGCTTTTACTTTATTTCGAGTCCTTGGTATACCAACTTCTATCTTGCTGTGTACTGACCATAATGAAAGTAGAAAAAGAGATCGCATTTCTTGACCTCATAATATTCTCTGAATTTTTTCCCTAGCATAATTTTTGTTGAAATAAATAATAACAGGAATGCCTTCATCTGGAATTGTGTGCTTCAATTGTAGCCATGCAACCTCAAGTTCACTGGTAGGTAAGATGTCTAGTGCTGCCATTTGTGGAATCTTTAAAGAAAAGTTTTCATCAGTGCCATATAAGGATTTCAAACCTGGCAAAATTATTTTTCTATTGATACTTTGTCCCAGATGAAAGAGGACCTGTTAGGTGTACCAGGCATTTCAGATTTAATTGCATTTATAACACCAACTTCGAAGTTAATGATTATCATCTCAGGACAAAGGTTGATTTAATTTTCTACAGCATAACCAAGAAGATCACAGAAACACTGGATGTAGCATTCTGTGTTTCATTGTGACATTAGCACAAACACCAAAGGCAACACACAATTCCTCTCATGTATTTACCTAGTTGTATCTATCTACTTGTATTTTACGGGAAGAGAGCTATGCTCGTAGAGACACACTTTTGTATCTTTCAGCATCCAGTTTGATCTTAAATTCTTTTATAATTTTTGCACTCATTGTTTCCTCATTCAGTTTGTTCCAGATATCTATCACTGTGTGGGAAGCTATTCTTTTTCAAAGCTCTTCTGTAACTATCCTTTTTAAGTTTCTTTTTGTGTCCTCTTGTTTTCCTTCTATCCCACTTAAGGGGGTACGCGACACCTGGAGGTCATTTTCTAAAATATTTAGAGTAAAGAGCTGAAACTTCTCATGTAAATAGGTATCCATATTGCCTACATTTTAGGTGAAGCAGAATGATGTATGTACACATGTACACATGTACGTATACCAGTAGCGACATTTAAAAGTGCACAGCACCATAATACGTGGACCAATTTGTTTTATATTTTGGCTATGATTAGTCAGTAGGCACACCTAGGGTCGGTCATTGAGTAATTGAACAATTTCCTTTATACTTTTGCATACAGGCATTTCAATTTTAATGTCTGGCAAAAATCGTGAAAAATACAATTTTTTTGCTCGTTTCCATTATTACTCCGAACTCTTTCATCCTATTCAAAATATTCGAACGATAGGCCCTAGCAGTTACTAAAAGTAATATTCCCTGTAAGTTTCATCTAAATCTGATGTATATTAGATTTTTTATGATTAAAAAAAAGTAGAAAAATATCGAACGGAGATATGGCAACTTGAAATATGAATATATCTGTAACTTGCTTATAGTTTCACCAATTTGACTGATTTTTTCATGGCTTAATTCTTATTATATAATAAGTAAGTACAGTAAAAATTATCAACATATTTTAATTATAAGTACTTTAAATACTGAAAAACTAAAGTATAAGTATGTCACAGTAGTGACGACGCACAGACGACAACATCATATAATTTGCTTTTTTGCACCTTTGGCGGTTTCTTCATATGAAACCTCTCTGCTGGGGGTCTTCAGGGTATCTAAATCATTGGAAAGAGGTTTATTTTCCAGTAGTGGGTGCCTTCTCTTTCCTCATCAGATTCCCCTCGCCAATCTATGTTGGTAGGGCACCCCCTCCAGCATCATATGATGTCCCTTCTTCTTTCTTCTTCCTGTATAGCCTTGATCTTTTTCCTCTTGCTTTCTTCTTTCGATTTAATCTTCCTCTTTGAATTGTTTAGTCGAATGTTGTCCTTTACCTCTGTCACTGTCACAGAGGTGCAGTGAGGGCGGTGGTGGAGTGAGAGGTGGTGAGATCTTTAGTCGTCTTTGACTGCTTGCCATCTTTAACTGCTGTTTTTTGTCATTGTGATGTTCTTTTGTTCTTTTTGCTACCCATGATGACTGTACTAAAGAGTAATATGTACTAGCTAAAGTAATAGATTGCAATGAGAGCTCATGAGACATGCGTACTTCTCTTTTCAGAGCTAGCCGGGAACTAACGCTTAGTTTCGCAAAAAGTTGGCGAAATATTCTCCCTCCACCTTCCTCCCTTCCCCTCCACAATCGTATTGGCCGTTGATACACTGGGCGAGTGTAAATTCAATCAAATTTCAATGTTATTCGCTGCGCCTGAAGGTCCTAAGTGGCACGCCTCCCTCTAGTGTGGGTTGTGCCTTTAAATTTGTCCCTTTAAACCTCACCCAGGACCTTTAAATTGCGCGTGGCTGGAAAATTATTTGTCGGGATTTATTTCTAAATGGTATACGTACATTTTGAACACAGTTTTGAAAAATGCCATATCTTGACCAAATTCACCCCCCCAGGTGTCGCGTACCCCCTTAAGTGAGTCATCTCTATCAAGGACTTCCATCCCTTATATAATTCTGTAAATGGTTAGCAGGTCTCCTTTTTCACTACTTTGTTCCAGGGTTGGTAGTTTGAGTTTGTCCAATCTCTGTTCATATGTCAATTTGGAGCGTTGGTGCCATCATTGTCATTGGTCTTTGAATTCTTTCTAATTTCTTTCATTTTAGTACTAAGTGTCCATAGTGTCGCAGCGTATTCCAATTTTGTGGTCCAATGGGAGTATGAATTGTATACAGTTGTTTGAAAACTGTGGGACAGTCTTGAATGTCCCATCCATTATCCAAAATGGAGCATTTTCAAGTTTCTTCAAATTAAAATAGGTGGTAAATAACAATATCTTGTCACCACCAATGCTGGATTTTTTTTATAAAAATGGTTTACCAGATATCAATTATTTGGTTCTACTGGTCCCTCTTAATGCATTCTGCTTATTATATTCTTGAGAACCCCTTTATTTCCAATATAAGGTATACATACATATACATATACCAAAGGCTTTTTCCCCCTACACTGGGGGTAGCCAAAAAGAAAAAGGCATAGAAACCACTCCCACCCATTCCATTTCCTATATATTCCACTCCCCTCCACCCTCCTCCCTCCCTCTTATCTTGGCACCTCCTGAATTCTTCTGTCATAACTTATATTCATAAAAGAATATAAGGTATGATAGAGAAATTCACTGAACTACATACATCTTGAATTATTTGGCAAGGCTTGTCGCTGGTTTCAGTTGATCTTCATTTTATTGCACTATGACACTTCACTATATGAACTCAACTGGCCTCAGCAGATCCACAAGTATGTTCACTTTCACTTGTTAGAAAATTACTTATCTTCACATTGAGTTACTGCAGTTCTTTTAAATGCTCCATTTTCGAATCTCCAGTAGGTTTCTTTGCCATTTGTCTTCTGAACTTTCTTTGTGTACAGTGTAAACAAATACCCATTTTCTGCAAGTTTGTGCTTTCCTCTTTCAGAAAGGACAGTTTCACACGCATTCAATTCCATAATGAAGGGCTTATGTGAATACACTAACAATGTTGTAAAAGTAAACTTAGAATATCATTCTGTCAACTATAATTGATGAAATATAATGAATGGCTGTTAGGCATTAGAACTATCATATCATATGAATAGACTAACGATGTTGTAAAAGTAATCATAGAATATCACTTTGTCAACCTGTAAATGATGAAATATAATGAACAACATTTGGAAAACCCAGTAATATGGCAATTTGGTATTAGAACAACCATATCATTAGAATGATTATATACAAACAAATTAGTAACTAGACCAGGTTGCATTGGACCATTCAGTATCGGACCAATCTTCCTATTACACTAATTGCACCTATTGGACAAGGTGCTATTAGACCAACTTTCATCAGACCAATTGGTATCAGACCAATGGTCATTAGACCAACCATACCATCTTTCTCTCAAACATATTGCCAATTTCATCTTTTTCTGCTTCAATCCATTCCACAACAATACACATTCAATGACCCAATTACTACAGTTCAGGCTGATGCCTCTGCATGGGAAAAACACAAGAGGGAAATTCCAAGCCCCTTCACTCCATCCCATATAATCACCTTCGACATTTATGGGAACACGGTGCTGATATTCTCACCCCTTCCCCCAACAGCACCATAAGGCATGGGAAAAGGAAAAAGTGGAAAATTGTAAATGGTAGAATATAGATTCAAAGATGTAGTAATAGCCTATACAAAAACTCCTCTTCATAAGTAGCAAAATTTCTGTAACATTTTCAAATTAGGCAAATGATGAATGCCTCTAATCTGTTGGAGGGGGGGGGAGAAAGAGAGATGGAGAGAGAGGGAAAGAGAGAGAGGGAGAGAGAGAGACAGACAAAGAGAACAAGAGAGAGAGAGAGAGAGAGTGAATATTAATGTACACAGTATATAACTATGTAGTCAATACCCTAGTATAGGTATGATAATTAATAATCATAAAGTAATAAAATATCAATTAACATCTTATCATGGCACTGTACAGTTTCAACATATCAAATCTTACCAATTCCTGTTCTTTCCATAAGCCGTGAGAGTACTGTCAGGCAGAGAGAGTTAATATCTTCCCGATCCGAACAAAAGCCCATCCTAGTCTGCCCAAGTCCAATTGTGTATTTACCCTGAAATAGTACCAGTAATTAGGAATGTGTCCATACTTGACTTTACATAAACCCCCTTCACAATAGCACACTTTTTTTTTTTTTCTTTCTTTCAGTCTAGTCACTGAAAAGAAGGTAAGAATTGGTTGCTGAATAGTGGATTCTAGACTCTACGGGGGCAAAAATATCTATTAACACATCCATGGGAGTTCTTCCAGTCCACCTATGTAGATTATTCTTTGTTACAATTCATATTCACCCTTAATCTGTTATATATCTAACTTGTTTTTCTTTACCTTTTTAGCATATGTTGAGCATTTACCTAGTTGTATCCTACAGGAAAGGGAGCTATGCTCATGGTGTCCCATCTCACCATATCTAATTTGCTCTTAAATTCTTGTATTGTTTTTGCACTTACTATTGTTTCATCTAGTACAGTGTTTTTCAAACTGTGGGTCCAGACCCTTCAGCAGGTCACATGAAAAATAAAATGGGTTGCAACAAAAAAGAAAGGAAATAAAAAATATACAAGTGAGAGCAAGGCAGAGGGGGAGGAAGAAATGATGAAAAATGAATGTTTCCTGAAATATTTCTCATTTCTTTTTCTCTTTCCCTCTCCCTTTCCCCTTCTTTTCCTTTTTCATCCTCTCTCTCACTCAATATATATATATACATAAGGTTGTTTCGATATTGGAACAACCTTATTTGATGAGTAACCATTGAATAGCTAGTTGTTGACAGTTCCACACCAATCATCTCTTTTTTTTTTTCCTGTCTTTACTAATTTCATATGATTACCTTTTATATTTGTCAGTCTTTACTAATATTCTAGTGAACTCAGGCTTATTCTCCACACTTTTAGATATCATACTACATCCAGTTTTTTATATATTTATATACATATATATATATATATATATATATATATATATAAACACATTA